>NW_018408892.1:594449-626473 GCF_002113885.1 Mizuhopecten yessoensis | reverse complement strand
AAGACGGTCACATAAATTACATTGCTTACTATTCTTGTTTTACTAGTTTATTAAATCAATGTACCCTGTAGCAGCCTTAGCATTCTGTTATTTTTATCCTACAGTGATGTGTGTTACTGGCATAGATATCAGAGTCATACTAGGGTATACAAGAAACCAGGTACAATGAGATATAAAGTAAACAAGATATCTAATAATACCATCAAAAATAAAGTTCAAGGATCATGAGCGAGAATCTTCATGTTATATAACGTCAATCGTCCTTCTCATTTGATAATAGTTAAATTCATTTTGCACACTAAAATATTAGTTTCTTAACTTATTTTACACATGAACTCCCTCATTTGCATAATAACATCAACATTACCTGCATGTTCTTATGGATGATACGACCAGGTTCTGGGAAGGAACCATTTGCTGCCTGGCGGTTTATCATCCAATCAATAGCTCTGGTTAGAGTTTCATCATCGATAAATACATGACGTTTCGCCTGGTGGAATGACTTAGCAACAAAAGCCGTTAGCCACATGCTACCCGACGGGTCCCTGTCTCCGAAAGCACTGAATGATCCATCCGTGTGCTGGAAAGTTAGTTCTCTTTGGTATCCTGCAAAAATCACATTTATTGTACATTATACAGACTGGCACATTCAAAAGTAACAAACCGGAACATAACTGGCCATGTGTTATTCAGATGTAATGAATAAATTGCAATGTATCATTGCTGTATTATTGGACCGATATAATTCATTCAAGTTAAATTACGCATATATGTTTTAGAAATAGAAACACGTTTCTTGTATTAGAAATTTTGAACATGGCAGAATGATATTATATTATCTTCATATAAAGTATTGTTGACTGTTTATACATTTCGGCTTAAGATTTTCTTACCAAATACTAATCATCCGTGATATTTTTAATTAAAATCATTCATCGAAATCTTTCGCATTATATACTAAGAAACGTCAAAAAACATAACTAGACAAAACACCTATATAGTTTTAAATTTGCTTTGTTATTTCAATATAATTATTGATAAACACAGAGTTTTTTCTAAAGAAAAAGAGTGCAATGTTTTGTAAAAAAGAGAATCCATTTAGTTTACACACATACTTTTACCTTAAGAGTATAAAAAGTGATGCATTAATACTATAAATTACTCATTTTTCGTATGACACTTACTTTTGCTTAAACCACGTACAATTTCGATCGCGATTTCAAGAGCGACGCGATAACTTTTCTCAATAAATTAAAGGAGCTATGACTTTGCGTAGTAGAAACAAAATCTCATGTAAAAAGTACGGAATGGTGAGTTTTCGAAATGAAGTATAGGGGTTATACATAAAGTTTACAGTTTTTATCGAAGTAAAACAAATGAAGCATATGAGTATACCTTTCTCCATAAAGTTGATCGCTTTCTCCTCGACACTTGATGTCAACTGGTGGGTGTCGGTGAGATAGTTAGTTACAAACACATCAGGTGCGAAACCTAACATCGTCTGTTCTCCACATCCGGTTGGCATGCGCAAAAGTTTATCTAGCCCATTGACCGTTGGTCCCATTAAGTCACCTACAAAAAGAAAATGAATAAGTTGTTAAAAATCTTTATTTTTAATTCCATTTAATTATTTTTCACGCAGGGAAGGTCTGGAAAAATCTTCAAAATCGATTTGATATTTCCGGAATCATACAAAATAGGCATAAAAACGAATCAAGGAAATAGTCTTTTTTGAAAATATTAATCTATGTGATACAATACGTTATCATATGCTGCGTTGACAATGTCAGCTTTTTTACGATGCTTTCATTCATTTCAATCAACTTCTTGAAAAATTATTACAGAAGAAAACATACCGATAGCCGAGACACGCACTCGCTGTGATCCGGCGACGACCCCAGCAGGTAATGTGACATCAACTGTCTCCGCGAAGTTGGTGTTGTGTTTCAGGTCAACAAGCATCGGTATATTGTACTCTTTCGGGACACCTTCAGCCTTATCGTGAAACAAGTTACATAATTCTTAGTTACTGTAATTCCTTGAATATACCTTTCTCGATGATTTACAATTGGTACATAACGTCCCATCGACCGAAATACCCACTACGTTAGTAAGGATACTTATATTGATACTCAATTTGAGTTTATGTCAGATTTCCTGATTTTACTTATACCGATACTTTTAAATAATACTGATACGGTAATAAAAACAAATCTACGTGAGCAGTAGCAAATTCCAGAATTTATCTATTTTACGTATATTTATTTCATTGCTGATAATCGATCACTTCACGGATGTCCGTCTCAAGATCAATAACCCTGTTTTGTACGAGCGCAAAAAAAATCACTTGCGACAGAATTAAGATATTCGTGCGAACAGTACTACAATCCATTTACATCCTCATTCTAGGACCCATTTCAAAACTCCAAACCATTAACAGGGTTGAGATTTTCTCTATCCATTTCTTTCAGAGGTCATTGTTTTTGTATGCCTCCACTATGAGTCGAACTAGGGACCTATGGCCTACTATTCTTACTCTCAACCGAGTGAGATAAAGAGAAAGTTGCCCTAGTTAAGTCGGTAGTATTTTACCAGGGTGACACCATAATGCAATGTCTTTATTTAGGTTTGATAGTGAAACCCATGACTAGTGGAACCCATGACTAGTGGAACCCATGACTATTAGCTACTCAGAGTAAATCAGGTTTTCTCTGGTGTACGTAGCCAAAATCAGTAAAGATAACGTCATAGAATATTTGTTATATCATAATCTTGAATAAAATCATAAGTGAATTTACTAGTTCTGTTATAAAGCGCTTACCATTACAAAACATGGATACATATATATTAAAAGACAAAAGTCCCGTTTCAAAGTAAGCCTTATTATTATATATTAATGGTTTGAATTAAGTATCGTTAAACAACTTTCCAAGACATGTTCCTACCTGAACATAACACAGACAATGCTCACACTAAAATGATGAATCGAGTTCGAAAACAAGTAAACAATATCAGCATCTGTACCTCAATAAGGAGTTGTCGCCTAACAGCGTCTGCGGCCAACGTAGACTGGGCCTTCACGTTAATACTGACAGAACCAAGGCCGGCAGGAACCACAGGGAAAAACACAGACTTTGTTCCACCAGCTGTTACCTAGAGACAGAATATCGAGATCTACAGTAAGTCGTGAAACAAGGGCTCGGTTGTATTTGATAGGTAAAATATGGTTAAAACGTACTTAAAATACACATAAATGCAATTAAATGTATACTCTATGATGATATTATTAATTTCGAATAAAATCTTGTATATAAAAATTACATCCTTATTGAAATATTTAAATTAATTTATAATACTGTGATGAATAGATATATCTGATTTTCAAACGTTACCTATGATGTATTTTCATAATGGTTCAGTTAATTGCATTTCATGGTTTTCAGTTTAAGAAATACAATAATTACCGAAAATAAATAATTAAATATGTCATAGGCGATAACAAAATCGAAACGGAAAAAATTGAAACGTTCTCAATATCTGCCATATACCTAAAAAAGAAATCATTCACTGTCTTAGTTCTGCAGCATGGCTTTTGATGGACAATTATGAGAAGTACTGGGAACAGTGTAATTTGATGATTTAAGATAGATTTAAAATTAGGAGACTAAATAGAACTTGCAACAATTATATAACTTAGAATTAAAAAAAAAAAAAAAAAAAAAATCAGCTAGATTGTAATCATGCATAGGAATGTCAACAGTTTGTTAAATACGATTTTTATTTCGTATAGCGAACACGAGAAAACTTTTTTTATTATGTGTTTGTTAGTCAAAAAATAAAAGTGAATGTGAACAAAATTCCGATGAAAGCCACGTATGGAACCAAATCATTTGAAGTTGACTTCGTTTGCACTACCCAAGATGTTTGAATGGAAATTAATTATCTAGTTCATCAGGTTAATGCATGCAATAATTTGCTATGCGGCTACCTGGTATTGGTTATTGTCTCGAAAAAACAGCGTTAAGCTAAACAAAAAATGGGATCAATGAGAAAAAAGATGTTTAGGAAAATATATCGCGCTAGCAGTTAGTCCTATGTCATCTGTTTAATCCTCCTGATTGGAATTTGTATGTAAAAGAAATCTATGACATATCGTTTTCGTCATTTGTCCAGTATGTATAAAAGTATGCCTCTAGATAGTTTTTGGTCCGAGCTAATGTGGTAAGATTTTGAAATGACTTGATTGTAAGCAAACATTATAATTCAAAAGTATATGTATGTCCCTAAAACATTCTAGATTTGAATAAACAATGGCTTAATTGATGATAGTTAATTGTATTTATTCAGTTGTTATAGCTGTATAACTACTTACGTGAACAGTCTTTGTTGTTGTCTGGGCGATGTAGGACTCTGTGCCATGTGTATTGAATACGACATTTACCAGATCATCATTCTTTTCTAATGTGACAACAACCTGGTATGTTTGGAAAAACATTAAATAAAACACAAAGAAAGTTCAATCAAACATGTTACTTACGGTCAACGGTGTTCAAGAACGGACTGACATTACTAAAAAGACGTCATATAAATACCACCCTTTATTTATTCTTTTATGTGCACATTGCGATGATTATCTGCTTGCTTAATATTTAAAAGTGATTGTAAGCCTTTATTTTTGTTTTACAATTATAACTTATACTATTATCCATATGTAGTTAAGCGCTTTAGAGTAATTTTACAAATTATATTGGGCGCTATATAAATGCAGTATATTATTATTATTGGATTTTGAAACTTTCTGTCAAAATAATCAAAATGTAAACTGTTTAAGTCTACTGCTTCAGAACAAAACAAGATATTAAAATATTTTCAATTATATATTTTTCTCTTTGAAAACACATGAAAAGAAGAAAGAACAAAAACTGTTGTATGTCGTTTTGAAATTGCCAACTCTTATTGATTTTGTTATTCTGTGTCATCTGACTAAGAAATATGATACGACGCTGAATATACGTACGTCCATATCCATAGTCATATAGTTGAAAACATTGGCCTGCAGTACGAGTTGTTCTCCTCTCACAACTGAATAAGGCAATGTCAGGCTGACAAAGAATGGTCTGAAGGCTTCAACCTGTAAAATCAAAAGAGGCTGTTGTAATTATATCATAAATGTGCCCAAAGTCATCAGTCATTTATCACGAAAGACACCGAGTGTGTTGGAAATTTCAAAATATCAAAAGCAATATATTAAACATACTGATTTAAGTTCAATATGAATACATACAATAGCAACAACACGCAACGAAAAATTCGGAACGAGAGTAATATTTTTACAGCAGGAATGCAATTATGATACAATATTGAAGAAAGCAGGCTTTCCAAACGGGATAAACGTTGTTTGTTCTTGATCAATTCATAAGTTCAGAACTATTGTATACTATGATAAGCGTGCCTTGGCGCTTGTTGGGGCGATTCCGAGGCCACTGGTGGCGTGGACAGCAAAGGCACTGGCAACCCATGACGTAATCGTATCCGGGATTGTGGCAGCAATGGTCACGTGGCCGTCAGGTCTACGTTAGTTAACAAATCGAAAATTAATGTTGTAATGGATAATGTATGCTTTGTATGTACGACAAATCATTGTAAAACAGTTTTATAGTCTGTAATACAGGTATTCGATTTTATTATATTCTTAAGCGTCCGGAAAAAATGAAAACAAATATTTGAGACATTTTGTCTTTAAAATATATTTGACTGCATAAAAATAATCAGATTTACTTTTCTCAGTATAATAGACGTATTGACAATTTATTGTTGAAAACAAATGTATATTTTAATATTAAATAAATAGCAATCACTCATACTGAGCTGAATTTGATATATATGGAGTTATGAAATAATTAACATATGAGAGAAATAAGAAGCATATGTCAGATGAAGGTGCAGGAAGGCAACAAGTAAGGCAACAAAGCAACAACTAAGCATAACATATAAATACAAAAGAACAATTCTGGGAATAAATGTTAATATAAATATCAAATTTACCATGAAAGAGTCATATGATGTTAAGTTTCAAATCAACACAATATTATTTTGTTTTATGATCAAATAAGTTTATAGTTATAAGCCGTTTGTCTATATGTTGCTGTAGTTTTCTACTGTCACAAATCATAAAATCTGTTTTTATTAAATGCATAGAGAGACAAGGAAACGGTCTGGCAGGTAAGCTGTTCAATAGTAAAGAGACATTTCTATGTTCACGTCTCCTAAACGTTGCGCGAGTTGTAATCAGAACAACTATTGAAGATTAATTTCCCCGAGTTGAGAACACATGACATTTAAAATATGTTATAAATACTGCTTCATTTTTTAATTTATTTTTTAAGACTAGTTTTACAAATTTTAAACAACGAACAAACGTGTTTGTCGTCGAGATCCTGCCGTCTCAATTCAGCTTGTAGAAACGGAGCCCATATGTTTGATTTTAACAAGTGTCATATTTTTAATTTGGATATCTACATTAACTTTCTTTCTATTTTTTTCAATATATACTTTTTATTTCAATTTCTAACCAATATAAAGTCAGAACATTGTTTTACCTGAAAGTGGTGTTACGAGAGTAAATAAAAAGCCAGACTATTGTTAGCAAAGATAGGCGCGGGATACTACTAAAGCTGGCGTTCATAAAGGAGTAAGGAAAAACGACTAATAAGGGCTTTTGTAATATTAACCTTCCACTGGAATATCACAGAATGCATTTCGAAAGGGATATGATCTAACTTGGCTTCTCTTGAAATAAAGCCAATAGGTATTACGAAAAGCACTTTTCGTTTCTGTTCTTTGTTATTGAGTCAGACATGAAAAGCTAATTGTTCCACCATTATAGTGTTATCACTCAGTGGAAACCATAAAGTATTGTGAGAAGAAATCTTTACCCAATGGTTTTATTGAGCCATAGCCATGTTTCTGGGAAATCCGAACGAATTGTCTCCACTTCTTTCAGCACGGGATTTCCTCCCATACCACCAGTGGCCAAGCCAGTTGCCATACCAGCACCCATTGAACCACCCATAGCAGCACCTGGGGCCATCCCAGCAGCGGCCATAGGAAACATTTGGGGGTCTTGAAACAAAAATAAAATCCTTCTAGGCAGGTGCAGATATGATTCGGAACTCAGTACGAATGAAATTGCACATACAAAACAAAACGACATCGGTAAAGCAGGACCAGCGACGACAACTAACGTGATGAAGAATGTCCTATTGCATGGGTTATACCTCATGCTGGTGACAGCGTTGGGATGGAGAGCAAAGGGTCGATAATTTTCTTTCATCTTGGACCATTGAATTTTAAAACAGAAGGAGTTCACTAATCGTTATGTGAAAATACTAGGTCGGGGACGAGTGATCCTAACTCAATTTTATAATGTTAAGGTCTAATTTTGTGTTTCACATAAAAAAACTTTAATTATATACTTGGCGTTTCCGTTTACTCTTTTGCAGCTTTATTGTAGTCTTCTCTCTGTTTAAGACCATTAGATACAGTTTAACGTGCCAAATGAGTTAAATATACACTTGACCTCCTTTCATGTCCTTCGAAAAACAAGACTTTTTTAGAGCATAGCTCGAAAGATTTTCGATTAAATGTTATGCGGCAAATCGTATTAAGAAGAAGCCATATTTACACCGGATCACAGAGTCATGACACGTGCAGAAATATCAGGATAATTGATAGACGCCTCACATATAAAAATACTACCAGCATTGGAAAGGTATCTCACTAAAAACTCCGTGATACTATTTATTTATAGATATAGATACTTCTATTTAAGCAAATATATTTTTTATCTAAAAACAGATACTCTGAAACTTCGAAAGACCTATCAGTGTCTGGACAAGGTAATTTAAGTTGACCATAGCGAACTATTTCCTTTAGCCAATTGTTCCATCACGTTTATCGAACAGTTTTATTGAATAAGAGACATGTCTCTAGGACACCAGAGCACATTGTCTCCAGTTGATGTTGCGAAGGGGTTTCTATTTTAATGGCGACGGATCACCAAAAACGACTGAAGAAGAGGACCACCAAGAAGGATTTAAGAAACGGCAACTGATGAATGAACACCACGAACGACTGACACGAAGAAACATTTCCTCAACAACTTGATTAAGCCATAATCAGGTCTCAATTTTCAGCTATAACGTTTCTGTCACACACTCACTAAGCATACCAAAAGTCATGCCGTTCCGGGAAACTGCCACCAACACCGCTACTAAAAACACAGGCTATACACATTCCAGCTCTACAGAGTTTGTAGGAAAGGAAATGCTTTGAGGTCTTAAAACAAATAACAATTAGCTGTCCTTGAAGCTTCAAATAGATAATGGAGGCTGAAATCAGATTTTTACCCAACAGTTTTATTAAGTCAAATCCATGTCTCTGGGAAATAGGAGTTTTCTCCACATTTTTAAGCGCCGAAGTTACATGTACTAACAAACCATCCGGACCAATAGCAGGAGGCATCACATGCATGCCATTCGCACCCAAAACAGGATCTTAAAGTGCATAAAGATGAAACATTCCGTATTAACTACCTCCAGGAAATGTAGTTTGAAATGTATGTAAAATTTAAATCAAGCAGACAGATCCTTACAACACAGAAGAGGAGGATGGGTGTTGAAGTGGTAAACGCATCTATCTTTCACCAAAATGGCTCGGATTTAATTTCCAAATAGGACGTAAAAAGATATTTTGAACACCTGTCCAACCACATGTTTTTCCTTGAATTATTCAGATATGTTTTCACATAGAAACCTGTGTGCGGTACCCTTTGGGTCAACAACTGCGGCTAATATTGTTAATCAAAAGTAGTAAAGTAGTACAAGCGTGTCGTTTCCTTCGCGTCTTGAGATCCGCGTATAAATTGATGTCAAGTTGAGAATCCTCGCCTAGGCACTATTTTGGGATGGTGTATGCAATTGGTTGTTGTAATAGCATTCTTCATATTTCTATTATCACGTTCACTTTTCTATATTATTGCGTTTTCCACAATAGTTCGGTTATCCAACTATAGAATAAAAATGTTACTGTGAGTGAGTTCTATCAGCAGCTGACTAATAATAACAAACAACAACATAATGCCATAAGGCAGTATCAGCACTAAGACCCTTGAAAAAGAACAAGAACAGGCGTTCCGGAGGGGTACGGAATTGTTTAATTGAAGATTGTAGTCAGTAGTGTTAGTTAATGTGCGGGGACATCCATGAAAATGGTTGAAATTGGGAGAGTGAATAGAGTCGAAGCAATGGTACAGTGTGTCTTGCACGTGCAATTATGTTGGGAATCGTAAAGCGTGTCAGCATTTGGGAGAGTGCAGAAATTGTAATGAAAGGTGAAACTTTAAAGTAAACGGGAAATGTGTGTCATATGTAGGAATAATACAGTGTGTGAGAAGTAAACAGTGCGTGTATATGGTGAAGTGTGGCAATGGCAACAAGACAAAGCATTGCTTGACAATCCATACACCCTACCGGTTAAATGGCACCATTTAGATTAAGGAATTAGGTTAGTGTGTGTGTTAATCGTCATATTATATAATAACTTAATATAGCTAAATTCACATACACACATCAATTGTGGAAAGTAATTAAGATTAGTATTGGAGCTTTCCCCAAACAAACGATTACAATGATTGGATTCAGATGTGGAGAAATACGGCACAACCTAAATTACACTCTAAACAGTATTTCTCTATTTCAAGATATAATTTGGTAACATCAGTTTTAAATGTAAATGGGGCATTATACAAATACCCCACACTGCCCCTATAGTCGCAAATGTTGCATCATTAAACATTTTGATTTCATAAAAATCCTTAATAAGTTTGGGCAAGACATAGATGGACCGTTGGCATCACTTGGGCGTACACTTATAAACGTGTCAATCAATCAGAGTTTACGGCGGCCATCTTTGAAAAGCACATCTACGCACGTTCACCAATGGGTGTCCGAAAGGGAATGAGCACACACCATATCAATATCCGATTTCAAAGGTGAACTGATAATATTATCTTAGAAAGAACAAAACAAAGGGAAAACTTCAGAAAATGGAATATTTGCATTCCCTCAACAGTAGGAAATGAAAGCGATCCTTTTACTGAACGCATTTTCATCTGAGTAGTAATTGACATATAGATTGTGTTTCACAGTTAAAAAAATAAAAAGTAAAAAGGTAAAAAAAGCAGGAAAGAAATCATCATTTGCTTTCCAATTTTAAGGTAGATTTGTGCGTGTTTAAAGCTTAGCCCTTCAGTCTACGTAGTCGTTTTTTGTAGTGGGAATAAAGCAGACTACTCTCTGTCCAAAACAAAAAAAAAACATAAAGGAAGGTGTTTAACATGCAAAGCAGAATAGAATATAGACGCATAAATGATACAATAGCACTTTAATGATAATGGGATGGTATAAATTTAGAACCAAAATATGCTATCTGATTTAAAAACAAATTATCTATACCCTGTCGTAAAAATCAAGCTGTTCTGAATTAGCAAAAGCCCCTAATCGTGTGTGTTCGCTATTTGAATCGAACATGACAAACTAGTCGAAAAAACCAGTATAGTATTATCACTCATTGGCGACACCCCATGTACTTGCATTAAAAGCCTTTACCCAACAGTTGTACTGAGTCACACAAACGTCTCCGGAAAATTTGAGCGAATTGTCTCCACTTTTTCAACATTTGATATCCTGCTATACCGCCCCGGCCATACTAGAAGTCGAACTAGCACCCGCGGCCGTTCCACTCATTCCCGAGAAAATACCAGCACCGCCACCAAAACCACCACCGCCACCCGCCATCCCAGTAGGGATCTAAGGAAATGTTTAGAGGTCTTAAAAATAAATAGATAGCAATTCCTTAGGAAAACATAGACTTTAAGCAGAAAATGTACCCAACAGTTTTATTGAGCCATAGCCATGTCTCAGGGAAATCAGAACGAATTGTCTCCACTTCTTTCAGCACAGAGGTTGCTCCTATTCCACCAGCACCCATACCACCAACTGGGGCCATTGTAGGCACAGTCTGGAAACCGTTGAAGGCAAGCCCAGGAGCGATCCCAGGAATCATTGTGGTGACTTGGAACAAATAAAGATTTAACCTAATTCATTTGAACCTTTTCTCCGAGGTGACGCAGTGTGCCATTCAAAGTAAAGAATGAAATGGTAACAAGAAGCAAAATAATTCTTTTTTGACACAGCTCATCAAGAGATCAGTGTCTTTACAAAGAATGTCACAATGCGTTGTGGATACTAGTCATCGCCATGGTCTTGTGGGGCCGTGCCCCATGTCCTTTACACGTACTTTGATTCACGTGTAAAATAATATCTAGTTGTTATATCCCCATTCCATTAGCTAGCCAAGTGAGATGACATCATCCTTTAAATGCTCGTCTTTGCACTATTTTGGTCTTGGCTTTGTTTTCAAGACAAATTGTGATTGTAGGTGGGAATGGTACCAGTGTAAAAGATTGAGTACAAAGTATGTTGGAATTGTAGAATGTGTGGAAATAGTACAGAATGTGGGAAGTGTAGACTGCATGTCTATAGCCGAGTATAGGAATTATAACAGGGAAAAACATTGCTAGACATTCCATACCCCCTTCTGATCAATGGACGGCATTAAAATTAGTTTTTTGTCATATATATTCTGCAATAGAAATGCGCCTGCATATCTAAATTTGTTAACTCTAAATGCGATGTTACATGAGAATTACTCCGGACGACTATTGAAAGATTACGGGAAACGTAAAACAGAAATAAACGCGGAGTTGGGAAATGCATTCGTTTTGGTCCCCGGTGTTTTCAACCGGAAACCAATAGCAACATAACAAAATAAAACTTAATCACAGTGAACTTAAATAAATTGGAATGTTCAGCGTTTGCGGATCATTTAAAATTGTTATGATCTTTGCTGGGTATGTTTTTCAAAATTCTTTTTCATCTTAATACTAAGGATGGTACTTTAGATAAGTGTATAGTTATACCCAGGTCTAGATGAAAAGTGGCGGATGGAGAAGGGATCAGAATGTAGGTTTTTCTACTTTTAAGGTTGTGCGTTACGTGAGTCATATCTAGAGCTACAATAGCCTAGAAATCATGTTATTCATTTTTTTAATTTATTAATTATCATTGAAAAAAATAAGCTGCGTGTTCAGAAAGGGCAAAGAGTGAACTAGCATATAGCATACACCAATTTAACGTCTCAGCCGCAGGTCAAGATAATGTTTAGAGACTAGTTTATCAGATTTTCTTCTAAATACCGTATCACAGAGCGTGAAACAAAAAGCAAAGCTGACATACACACATGAAGCACATGAACAGTAAAGCATGATGCTAGACAATCATCTAATGAAGAAAGAACAATGCGGATAAGCGCATTATCAATAGCGTAGCACCGGCTGTGTGTATGATAAATTTGAGATTTCTTTGTGTTCATTTAAGATATCCTTTATTTTTATATTTATTCTTAATTATATAAAGCCCACTCCTTTTTGTTCTAGGTATTTGAGTCGAACATGAAGATCGGTCATCTTGGTCATTGGTAATAACATGAAGATTTCATGAGGAAACTTTTACCCAACAGTGTTATTGAGCCATAGCCATGTTTCTGGGAAATCGGAGCGAATTGTCTCCACTTTTTTCAGCACAGAGGTTCCTCCCATACCACCAGTGGCCATGCCAGCAGCCGCACCAGAACCCATAGCACCGTCTGGGGCCAATGGAGGCATACCGTTGAAGGCAAATCCAGGTACGGCCGTGGGGACTTGAATCGAAACAATTACATTTTTAGCATACCTCTCAGAAGATGTAGAATACCATCCAGTGTAAAGAATGAAATGGTATCAAGCAGCAAGATCTTCTTGTCTTCGACACGACATAGAAGAGACGATCATTGATGTCCTCTTGAAGAATTTTACAATACGATGTAGTGTTGGTACCAGTCATTTTCATGGTTCAATGGGGTCTACTTAACGCCAGTGATCGTTGCAGTATCCTATACGTCTAAAGATTCACGCATTAACTGATATGGTGTCTAGTTATTAGTTCGCCTGGTAGCTGTGTAAAAACCTCATATGCGAAGTTCAGTGCTTGGTAGTAAATAAATACTTGACAATGCCATAATAAATGCATTATTTAATACCTGACGTAAATACTGCTACTTGTTTACCATGGTTCCTGATTTTGTAGTAGTCACCTGTAGGTTATATTAACGGGTATTGATAGAATATGCAGACATCGCAGAGTGATGTGGAATGGTGGAACAGTGCAGTAATTGCAAACTCATGATTCTAGTGCAGCAATCAGAACATCGCGAACCTGTTATTAATGTGGTATGATATTACACTATACTAGTACCAATGACAGTATTGAATTTCATACCTAATACGCCACTGTAAGTATGACTGGAAACAATAACTTGAATACGAAATAAAGAGGAGCATATATAAGGAATTTAAATTGTCAAATGAGGTAAACAGTTTATTGCATCATATAACCATTTCGTCATTTTAGTGCGTGTGCCAATAGGTGCTGTTTTAACAGAAGGCGTTGCCCTCCGTGGGGACAGAAGGAGACCAAAAAAAGCATTTTATGTCCCAACTTAACAGGAACTATAGACGTTCTGACCATAACCAATGTTATTGTCAACGACACAAATTCTAACGAAGTGTAAAAAACAAGCAATTTTACATGAACTATGGACAAGTGGATTAGTGAAGACGCTGGGATAATATCATTTAGGACCTCGATAGAAAGAACGCTGATATAACACCCCTATACATTTAGTGGGTACGACAGAAAGCTGAGGTAATAATATGATGGCACATTTTTAGAGAGAGAGAGAGAGAGAGAGAGAGAGAGAGAGAGAGAGAGAGCAGGGATAATAACTCAATAATGGCTAATATGACTGGTGGGTTAGAGAAATCCTAGCATTACAAGGTGCTATAATACCTATTCATATAAGCGGATAGGAGAGAAAACTAAGATATTGACGCAATGAAAAAGCTTTTAATTGGCAGATTAGAAGGACAGTTTAGATAGTTCAACTAACTAATTACAACTAACTATAGTGTTTACCCGACAGTCCTGTTGAGCCAAAGCCATGTCTCAGGAAAGTCGGAGCGAATTGTTTCCACTTCTTTAAGGGCATTATTACTAGGAATAATACCGATAGGAGCCATGGGCTTAATCATATTAGGCGGAGCTACTTCGGGTGCAGGGATGGGGCCATGGAACGCCATATCAGTATCAGTAAACATAGGATCTAAAAATGAGTATGCCAAACAATATAGTTTTAGATATATTTGGAAATTCGTACCCTTTTCTGAGTGGCACTTACGTGGCTTACAAAAATCGCCGGCGCACTGGAACAGCGTGAAAATATATCTTACACCGCGGAGAATTAAACATACAACAAACGGGTTTCACGACGCGATTAAAAGATTCATTTTAAGTTACCTTCTGTTGAAAATGTACCTCCAAGCATTTCTGTTGAGGAAGTCATTTTTATTGTGGACGGTTAGTTAGTCAGTCAATGGATTCTAAATGGCCCGTCAACACAAAAGAGGTCGTTAGGGCTAAACAATTGTTGCGGACGGACTTGGTGGAAAATAAAGCCTTTCACTGAGGCATGATTCTCGCCAAGGCTTCTCAGGGTTATTGTAATTTCGTTTTGAAGGTCGTCTTCATTTTCTATTTTACTTTATATCGTATTATTTTTAGGTGGACAAACTGTACAATTTACAACCATGTAACGAATATTAAATCATATAAGTGCATCAATGACACTCAAATGATTTAGTAATTCCTGTAGTAGTCTTACAAATGCTTATCTTATTTTAATAAATGTCCAAATCGTTAAAATGTCTTTTACTGACAATGCCCACGCCAATGAAGCATGGACAGCTCAAACGATTATGAGTTTAAAATGAGAGAAATAAATCCCAGAAAACATCGGTATAAAAGCCATTTCAAGTAAGGAAATATACGTATTTAAAGCATTCAGTGTTATAATTGTCTTCTATTTATAAAACAAATCGTAATGAAACAGAAATATTTCCCTTCATGCCAATCAAAACTCATGTTTTGTTCAATAAACAATGCTTCGTTAACCGTATATATGACGTTACCATAGGTATTGAGACCAAAGTGAGCGATAACTAATGAATTAAGATATAAATGGAATTTCATTCAACAGAAAGCAGCATACATTGTAAATTATTTTTGTATGCAGGTATAAGGTTTTTCCATTTTCATTCCATTTTCGTCTCATTTTGTATACCCCTCCCACCGGCATTAGTAAGGGGGTAACAGGGAGCTTAATCTGTGTGTCCATGGTAAAAAGATTGAGTACAACAATCCCATGAACAAATTGACCTATCTATTTTCTAATCTTTACCGTTGTTTTCACGTGATTGATTAAATGGTTACGTGCGAGTTTTGCAAGTATAGAAGCATGTATCATTATCAATTACAAAAACATTTTTGTATGAAAGACTATTTGATTTGTAAAAAAAAATTGGAAAAAACGATGTAGGAGTGCATGGGAAACCGAACATCCTTTGTGTACCTACCCTTTATATTATACACACAGCATGCGTTTCTCGTTTTTTTTTGCGTTTAAGCTATAACAATACAGACTAGCCTTAACAATATAGACTAGCGGCGGCATAAAGAAAATGCTATCTGATATCGTTGAAGTAACCTCACCCGACAGTTTTGTTGAGCCAAAGCCATGTCTCAGGGAAGTCGGAGCGAATTGTTTCCACTTCTTTAAGAATGTTATTACTAGGAGGAATATGTGCACTGGGTCCATTGGGGACCACACCAGGAAAAGGCATAGGTGCTACCGCACCGGCATTTACCGCATCAGTAAAGTAAGGATCTAGAACAAATGAAATGCAACTTTGGGTATGTCCAATCGTAATATTTTCTCCTTTTTAGAAACAGTGCTAATGATATTAGATGGTCTGGTGGCGCAGTGAATAACCTACTCGCCCTCACCAAGGCGACCGGTGTTCAAGTCCCAGATCAGACGTAAAACTGTATGGAATTACAACTACGTGGGTTTTCTTCGGGTACTCCGGTTTCCACAGTAGAACCCCACACGCGCGCTTACATCCGGGCAAACATGGGTAATTAGCAGAAGTTGTAATAACTTTTTTCGTGACTGTTTTTCAGATTAATAAAGTTTATATTTTAATGAGATTTCATTTACACTGAAGTATTATTGATTTCGAAATGTTTGACCCTGCGATGAATCTGGTCTCTTACTCGAAGGCAAAAGGGGCGTTTATAGGCAATGCATGTGCCCAATCCTATTGTTAATTGCAACAATAACACAAAGTGAAATGAAAGGCAAAAATGAATGAAAATAACACGGAACGAGAACATCTAGAACATACACTGGAAGATATGTAACATTTTCTAAATCGGATTGTAGCTACTTTACAAAATCCATATGCTAACGGCCTTACCGTGATTTTTGAATATTTTTGTACCGAACACACTATAACCAAAAATTATTATTATTATATCATACATAGGAAAACTCTCAATGTAACGATAATTAAAAATATGTTAATAAATGAAATCTTTAAAGTATTTCAGTCAAAGCTGGTCAATATCGTTGAAGGCGAACCTGGTGGTTGTCTGATTTTTCAGGAAGGCATCATTTCGCGCAGGCTTGACAGATTTGGAGTACTGTTTTGGAAAAACGTCCGTTTCAAGATAGTAAATATGCGCATTTCAAATGTTTTATTCATCAACATAAGTTTTTTTCTTCTCGAAGAACTTGTGTTTTTGTAGGATAATTTGATGTATGACTCCTATTTAATGCCATTTGTCATTTCATCTCATCCAAACAACCTGATGGCAGCACATGTATGAAACCACTTCAACCGAAGCAATACCTACATAAACTGGAAGAGTAACAACCACAACAGATGTAATACACTATAAGCTTAACAACAAGACTGACAACCGGTAAAGGCTGACCATTACATAAGAAGAACTAGAAAGGTAATGTAAGTAGAGGTGAAGAACCACAATCGGCACCAGTGTCATGCAACTTTGAAAAACCTGTACGTGTAAAAGACAATACCAAACATGCAAAATCTATGGTCATCAGCGGTGTAACACAGCTTTATATGAACTGTAGAATAAAAGAACATCCCCCACCTTGAGGGTGTGTTAGAGAAATCTCCAACCAGAGGGGTGATATTCTTGATTGTCTTATCCGAGGCTTTGACTCACGGTAGGGGATGATTGTTTTCTCCAATCCTGTTTCATTCACAAATCCACCGACAAGCGGTGAATTGCATGAAATATAAGCGTTGATTGCATGTTTTTCTAACAAATTCAGAGTTGTCTTCGATGGTCTACGACTGTTGACATGACGTCAATGCATTGCTAACGTGATGTCATACTATTGGTATGACGTTGATTCCGCAATTCTACGCGGGGCTATCTCACCCAAGAGGTTGACAATCTGATCTTTTTCTGGCTCAAAAGGGAGACACAGCTTTGAAGGGTGGGATAATTGACAAGCAACACCGGTGTAACTCAGCTTACATTGAACTGTAAGAGCAACAATCAACATTGGTGTACGCACAGTACAAATGACTGCATCGATGTAAGACAGTTTTACACAATTTGCAAGAGCACCGGTGTAAAAGTTACAGTCGACACCAGAGTGACACAGATTAATAGGAACTGTCACGAACCGTAAAGGTTACAATCGGCATTAGTGTATAACAACTTAACCTGAACTGTCAAAGGTTCAAAACAAATGTTGTCATTAACTGTACTTTGCACCTTAATTCGTCTAACCTGATTAAACCTCATATTCGTCGACCAATTGTCACAGAAATATCCTGTATACCAGTGATGAAATTACATACTAATGGTGGTAACTAGTCATAGCAGAAAGAGTGTAGGTATAATTATAAGTTACGTAAAGGAGAAAGAAAAGTATTACTCATTGCAATACAACATTCATACCAATTATACTGAATATAATGAATGGCAATTACCAGATGAAGTAAATATACTCATTGTACCGAATGGTTATACAGAAAATAAGAGAATTTTTCATTGAAGTGAATGGTAAATACAGGAGGAAAGGTCTAAACAAATGTGCTGGATTTTATGAAAACAAAGAGAAGGTGGTGGTGGTGGTGGTGGTGGTGGTGGTGATGGAGGTAGAGGTGATATGGGTAAGGGATAAATAGCATAATATACTTGCAGTTTGTGGTAGCTAGAGGAAAAGTGAGTGTTTCCGCATTGTGAATGGTATAGAACAGTGCAATGCTACATTTACTACCACAAAGAAAAGGAAAAAAACATAATGTGCGCGCTACGGAATCAGATCTACACAAACAGGCAATCTACCCGGAAGATTATTTTTCCTGGGGAAACAAGGCGCACATGTGCTGGTACTTTTCGTTTCACTGATGCAAGGTGTTTGCATCTGGTTGCATGCAAAATCTACCATATAGATAAGGTAGAACAATATGGCAAATATGTATATGCGTGTTGAGGCAGTAGTAAATTATACACAAATAGTTCAACTACCCGATAGTTTGATTTGTCCAAAGCCACGTTTCTGGAAATACGAGGCGCACACGTGCTGGTTCTTTAAGATCCTGCGATGCATGGTTATCTACATGTGGCGGTTGTGGTTGAGGATTCGATGGAATAGCCACACTTCCAGCCCCCGGCACCATACCAATACTGCTAACCGCGGACGAGACACCAGCTAAGGCGTGGATGCTCTCCAATCCTCCAAATCCACCGAGAAATCCATGATGTTGGTGGAACGATGGCACTTTGGCACAAAACAATGCCAGTTTTGGTTCTCTTGTTAATTGTATGATGTTTTTTAATATATGCATAATGAGTAGTATATATTTGTGATATTTTTCTACAAGTATGCAGTTTGACTGAAATTTATGTCATTGTTTTTATCATTATTGATAAAATAATCCTTATCCGTTATGCTTTCATGCAACATGTACTGTAATCATTATAATGACTGTGCATTATACAGGAATCACTTGTGCACAAGAACGATAATTCGCGTTTCAGTCAACGTATATATCTATGTTATGTATGAATAATTGTTTGCGGAAGGAACGAGTTCGCGATGGACGGTAAACGCGAATTAACGCGACACTTATTATGTTGTCAGGATTTGGTAAGAAGATCTTTTGTTAGTTAGATCATGTTAACAAGTGGAAATTATTGGTAAAATCATAATTGATACTTGTCAGATGAAATATCTTAATCTTCTCTTAATTTGACGAAAAGTAAATTAACTCCCTTTGAATGTACATTTTTTATGTACATTTTATATATCAAAAAAAGATAAATAATATTAATTATATACTGAACAAAAAAAGAAACGCACAATTAAATTATGCAATCAATAGCCTATGATATTTTGGGAAATTTGTACAAAATTTTATATCAATATGAAGGGATAAGTCTACTCTTTACAATACTGTAGAAGAAAAGTCTGTGTGACGGCACTCGTGTCATCAGTAGTTACTCAAAGTTGGATACCCGCGAAAAACAAAATGACACTTCAGTACCTAATGTCGGCACCTTTTGCACGAATCCCTGCACGGATTCTCCTATGCATTGAGTTCGTGAGAATATTTATTCGCCTTAAAGAAATGTTGTTCCATTCTTGTGTTAATGCTGCGATCAACTGGGCGCGGTTAGTTGGGTTTTTTTTGACGTTTCCTAATACGCCTGTCCAGCTCATCCCACAGATACTCAATGGGAGACATGTCGGGGCTATATGGGGGCCATTCCAGAGGCTGATCGTTGTTTGCCGAGAGAAAATCACGACAGACTCTTGCAACATGCGGTCGAGCATTGTCTTTCTGGAAAATTAGGTTATGACGTCTGAGAAGTGGAAAGACATGTGGTTGGAGGATCTGGTCTCTGTATCGAACGGCATTGAGGTTTTGATCCAGGACCACTAAGGGGGATTTTACTCCATGGGAGATGCCTCCCCAAACCATTACAGAAGCCCCACCGAATATATCACGTTCAACCACGCATGCGTCGTCGAAACGCTCACCGCGTCTGCGATATACCCTTTTTCTTCCGTCTGAGCGATACAGACAGAATCTAGACTCGTCGGTGAACATCACACGCCTCCATCGACGCATCCCAACCCTATTCGGGCCATGTCTGGGCATCCAGTCAAGACGCACTTGCGCCTCCGTGGTTTCAGAGGTGGCCCGACATAAGGTCGGCGCGCAATGATTCTCTCGGCACGCAAGCGGTTCCTGGCAGTTTGAGGACTAATGGGTATGCCATGAGTACCTAAGGTATGCGACGCAGTCTCTATAGCAGTCTTGAATCTGTTGCGCAAGTGCGACAATCGAATCGCCGTGTCTTGTCGTTCGGTCGTAACACGCGGGCGACCGCTCCTGGGACGATCGAAAACTAACCCAGTAGCACGGAAACGTGTACAGAGACGGTTAATTGTACACGGGCCAACACCAAACTGCCGTGCGACAGCAGTTTTGCTATGACCATCCATCAACATCGTAATTGCTCTACCCCTCTGAATTTGCGTTAAGCGTGGCATCTTAGTCAATGGCGAAATCAAAATGCCAACGTGGAAAATTAATGTGGCTGAACTTAGAGTATCCGTTGAGCTTATTTGTTTGAAAACTCCGGCTTGGCTTGATCACGCCGCGTGATTTGGACTATAGAAGCTCACAAAGTCACACAATGACATCGTCACGCTTGGCTGGTTTTAGGGTAGATTGTTGAGAAGGGAGATCGTTCTTGATGTAATACCTGACCAAATATTCCATTATTTCCTGACAGCTAAGGTGTACTGCAGGGTGGGGGGAACTTTGTGCGTTTCTTTTTTTTTTGTTCAGTATACATTTAAAAATTACAAAATAGTTATTTGCAGTATTGTTTTTCATCAATGTTGATAGTATGATGTATTTACTCACAGTATATATGCGGCTCCACATGGTGATATACTAGCGCATCAGTCATAACATTTACTCCGGCGTTCTACAATCCAAATTGTATATGCAGAAATTATTAAAAAGTGTCATATGGGTACTTAGAATTTATTACGGAATTTATACATATCCTTCACATAAATTCATAATGTGTACAAAGAGTCTCTCATGGGTTTTTTTGTGGTTTGATTTTGTTGTATTTCTGAGCACACTCTGTGAAATGTTATGTCATTTATGCTAGATTTCATCTAATCTGATTATTTTGAGGTGCTATGTTTAACAAGAATATTTGCATCTGATAAATGAATATAACGATGTTATTACAGAACCGCTATTGCAGTATTTCTTGTCAAAAACTATTCAATTATATAGCAAAAATATTGAACGGAATGTCAGTGAATCGGTCAGCTTTTCTAAAATATACATAAGAACACAGAATAATAAAAAATGAATATATAGATAATTAACGTGAGTTTCTCTTGTATTGTATTGTATTGTATTTATAAACACGTGTATAGTAAATTGTTGGTTTAAGAGCAACAGGTTTTCATCCTAGTGGTGAATAAGCCAATGTATGAGGTGGGAGCTCAGTATTTGTACGTACCTGGAAAATTTGTTCGGCGTCCGATCCTCCATAATAAGTTGTGAAAGGCCACCATATCATACGCTTCTTCCTTCCCACAGGCATAGGCTCAGGCATGATTCCGCCCCCTCCAAATCCCCCCCCTCCGAGGAATATGGGGCCGCCATTGTTGGAATGTACAATGGTGTCATACGACTTCAGTTCATCAACGACCTATAAATATTTATGTACTTTTTGAAAAAACAACCATAATAAAAATAAGCAAAGAAGTGGACGGGTGGACGGACAGAGAGACGGAGGACATCCAACACACGATCTATATACAAATACACATGCATTAAGCCGGAAACATTGTGATGCACAAAACAAACTGTTTACAAACAAATATTGCATCTACATCAGCGTAAATACAATGCTAATTCTGATGAGGGGTGGTGAGTGTATGGGTGTGTGTGTGTGGGGGGGGGGGGGGGGGGGCNTATATGAACAAGTAAACTTAAACTAGAATCTTATGAAGATACTGTATAAACAATGAAGCTTCATCTTTAATATTATGAAAAATCTGTGCAAAAATACTAGCATAGTTGCTCTTCTATTCGACTAGGTCCAAATTTATGCATATGTCTGATGTCATTTAAACATGTGTAATATTTATACCTGTCTACTTCTAAAGTGGTCCCTATAGGGCCAGGTGTATATAGGTATCTAAGTATCTTATACTCTATCAGTAGTACCTTACTACGCAATAGCTCAATGATATTGGAACTTTTTCAACATTTATAAAAATATTCATGCATAATATGTTTCACAAACTTTAATACAAACAAGCAATGTATTCACACATGAAAAGAAAACTCGTATACAGTAGTTAACCGCAAATGTTACCTCTGCAGGCGTGATGTCATTTCCGCTCTTAAGGAGAAGCACACTCTGATCTACGGCTAAAAGGTTGACGATGGAGTTAGGATCAGCTGTAACGTCAACATTGATTCCTTCACCAGGCTGGGCTTTCGTTTTGTCGAACCGAATGGATACCTACAACCGTCATTGGTTTTTTAATTTTATTCTCACCATGGCAAACTTTGCAAACTAATGCATTTGATGTCTTTAACATGTTAAACTACATTTTACTTACCTTTTGAATTTGATGCACAGTTTTAACCCAGTATCTTAAACATGTAATAACGCTTCAATAGTTTTGCATTAATGAAATATTGCCAAAAACAGACGGGAACCAAGTAATGTACCACGTATTTAAGCTTGTATTAGACCCTCTAGGTTTTACTAATGTTTGAACTAAACTAAATACCTAATAGCAGAAAAATAGGAAACGCATATAGGCCTACGTTTTGGTCTTTATCTTAATTTTTCGTTAACCGAATCTTGTGCCTTTTCCACAAAATTATAAAAATCCAAGCAACACTGACACAACAATCTTCAGGACCAGACCAAAACGAACGTCTAATTAGTAAACCTATTGCATAATGTTTCAGTAAAAATGACAAAAAACAAGTATCGCACACGGCGGACACACGCGGTGTTGAACTGCCATGAGGACTTAGAAAGGGTCATACTATTGCAAGGAGGTTATCGCAAAGCCGCTTGTGTTACCGCAACAAACAAATTTAGGTATTAAGCTTAAAGGGTAGAATTAGCTTTTAAATCTAGTTGTATTGACACTTCTGCTTCAACATTTAAAACAAAATATGCTGTAATAAAAATGCGTTTCTTTTTCTGCTAGTATATGATTAAATTTACCTCGTTTTCAAAAGTTCCAGAAACGTCAAAGCTTATGCTGTCTGTGACGATTTCTCCATCAGCTCTGACGTAGTACGCAACGATTCTCGCATTTGGTGCCATCTTAGCATTCAGTGGGACGTGGAATTGGAATGCTTTTGCGTTGTTGCCATTTATAGATCCTGACACTGCGATACTGCCTCGGCCAAGCACCTGGTTATATACGTCACATTGTCAGCACACAAGGACAACATTTAAACTCAAAGTTTATAAATAATAGACAACAATAGGAAACAGGTAGAACGAAAAAAAAGGAAGGCCAAAATTGACCCCAATTAACAAACCAAGGAGATACAGGGTGATACGAAACGGTAGGTAGTTTCTGCACCATTTATGCACCCGCCATGATGTCTTCATCCAAATAATGCCTATACAAGACAGAGCAGATCTATTTAACCTTTATGAATCTTTCAAAAAAGGATCTGCAATGTTATACCTCGATCCTTAGTAGCAATTTTAACCTTAGGCCTCACCTGATAAATTAACTTGTCGATTGGTGAGGTGGACACTACTCGGAAATCCACTACTTTGTCATGGCCAGCCTTCCAAAGACAAAAAAATACAAGACGTCAGTTTCTTTTTATTTTCTTCAACACAAAATATGAGCATCACAGTCTTCTGTATACCGGGGAATTCCCGCTGCAGTATAATTTCCGCCTTTTTTGTCCTTGCAATGAGGGCGAAATAATCATCACAGCGATAAGCAATAAACAACATGATATACCTAGTAATTAAACGTGCATGGCGAAATTTAAACTGGGCTAATATAGATTTTACCGGTGAAGGGCGAAGATTTCCCTGTATACAGTATGTGAACGTTGAAA
This sequence comes from Mizuhopecten yessoensis, assembly GCF_002113885.1. Lineage (NCBI taxonomy): Eukaryota > Metazoa > Mollusca > Bivalvia > Pectinida > Pectinidae > Mizuhopecten > Mizuhopecten yessoensis. The sequence continues at coordinate 602,214 of NW_018408892.1, read as the reverse complement.
TCAATATTTTGTTAAGACAAACAATGTGATTGACATGGAATCAAGAATAACTCTAGCTGCGGGTATGTGTTTTGTTTGATATGGAGAAAAATAAAAGACTCAAACGTATATTTATTTTGGAATTATTTTGCAGAATAAATTTGCTAAAATTGTTCTGAATGACCAAGGACCAATGATATAGCTTGATTTCTAGTGGTAAATTATACTACGCAACAGTGAAGATACATATCAAGTAAATACTTTGTCGATTGTTTGTCTTAATTCATTATTTTAAAAAAAAGTTTTGATCAAATTGTTATCATTTTTTCATTGTTAAGATTTATAGAAACTTAGTAGACTAATTAACCTAAATAGGACGTATTAAACAATATTTCACATCTTAAAATGTCCTTTGTCATAATATATCAAAATGCGAAAGACAAACCCTTATATCGCATGGAAGGTAGAAATTTAACTCACCTGTAAGTTATTTGACTCCAGGAATATCTGCATGAAGCTGTCCGAAGGAGAATAGCTCCTTTGCACGGATTTATATTGAGTAATTTGGCCATACTTAAACTGAAAAGAATATATAACAGATTTTTACAACACAATTAAAAATTGACCCGAAAGTACAATGTAATTAGAAAACATTTTTGTCTTCAGAATGTAAAAGGAATATCATATATCACATATTCATTTAAGATCGAATTTAGAATACATTTATGACGTACGAAGTACTTGATAATATGTTAAATTCAAACATTTTTGCAAGACATCCTAGGTGAAATTTCGCAAGTGCCATTTGCAACTGGGATCGGGAATGGTTGATAAGTTGCATTTAATAAATATAGATACGTGATGACTTTAATGACAGAGATGTTTTGCCTTAGAGTGTGAAATGTCATTCCATATGAATTATACTTTATTAAGACTATAAATTTAGGCAGCAATCGTATTGTTTATGACTGACATTGACCAATTGTTGGCATCATCGATATTATGAACTCATTATGAAACATTGGCTACCTCTTTCTCTTCCTGGACAGTGGCTGTTCCATGAATATACATACATATATGTACATTGCATAAGTTATTCATTTGCACTAAAAACTGACTTTTAATCTATTTATTTTCTGTAATAAATTACAAGTAAATGCAAACATTGAATTGATTTCAGTAGGAAATTGCAATTAATATGTGTGTCGGCTTGAAACTTATTAGTGTTATATTATATGTGATATATGATATTAGTTTCCGTTTCATGGTACGTGTCATTTGTTGATAATAAATGTCAATTGAATACATTTTATTTTTTGGAAATATGAAAAGTTCCCAGTTTTATCAGATGTTGAAAGTATCAAGATAGATAAAACTGAATTATATATGACAATTTCCCAAATACTGTAGCAATCAGGTAGCAATAAATTATTGTTCAGATTATCAGTTTAGGAAATATTCGATGATATGATCATAATGTCCCTAAACAAAAGTAGTACTGTAGTGGTTATATACACACAATACATAGATATGAAAGTAATTTGTACGTTTAGAGAAATACTGGTTGCATTGTGTGGAATGTCGATCTTAGCCTGGACAAGTCCTGTATCTGTGAGAGTGAAACTCTGATCAGGCAGTTGATAGTTCATGGTTCGTGGACCATAATAATACATAGGTGTAGTTGTCTCAGGCAGGTTGGCTGTTACGCTCGTATGTACGATCAACGACTTGCTTGAGCCCGCGGCCAATGGCATGTCATCTTGTTGGACCACTTTGGCCTACAAAATAATACACAGGTAAATAGAAGAAAAGAAGAAGAGAAACGAAAATTCACCTAAAAGCAAACCTGCCTCAAGGACCACCTTATTAAAAAAGCACCTATGATAAGCGAGCACTTCATATATTTGCAAAAGGTTGTTTTGGAACACAGGCTTGAGTAATTTTATTTGTGATTAGAAATTTCCCTTTCCCTGTATTTGCCAAAGCCATGTAAATGATACATTACGAGTCCATTCAAATAACATGTGCTCTGTATAATCACTACCATTGATGGTTATCTAAAATGAATTTTATTTTCTAGCAAGGCTACATTCGCGTATACCGGTTGAAACGGTACGTGTGGCGCAGAAATATTCCACGATAGACGAACGCTCTTGGACCGTTCTATAAGCAGAGCGGAAAATGCACAGTTTCGGAAAATAAAAAAACCAATGTATCTAGAATAGTATGCCCTTCTCTCACGCGTCCACTGAATTTCATAATGTATCTTAAAATCTTCATGTGGCTTGACATTGTTTTAGAAAGAAATAACGCAAACTGGCAATAGTCAGCATTTTAGTTTCGACCAGGTGCGGTTGGACCCCTCAATCTACACGTGCCGAATTTTCCTGAGGTCAGCCTCGGTTCAGATCTGTACCTGTCGTTTTCTTTACATGTTCAACCGGTTCAACCGTTTCAACCGGATACGCGAATGTACCCCAAGACTTCATTGAATATTAATTAGTTTCAGACTATCACATATACGATACTTCATCACCTGCCTCGAGAAATTGAAAAGCGCATTCTACGTGTAGTTCACGTACGATAAAATGTGTAAATCCTCGATACAATTGCGTTGTTGGTTTTATCACAATGTATTGACTAGTTCTTCCATTTGTATACGAATTTTAGAGCTAACATGTGCTTATCAAGAACATATGTTATATTATGTATATAACACAAACAACGGAAAAACTATTGTCATCAGAAAAAAGTGATCGTCAATAGAATACTCACGTCAGTTTATCATATCGTGTATAAATGGATACCCGCTCTTAATTGATAACTTATCAGTATTGACGTACTTCCCTCTGTGTTACATTGATAGACCATCTTTAAAGTCCCTTAAGATCTCACTTGAAAACGCACTGAACAAGTAATACGTAATCAAGGGCTGGACTCCGATTAGTGCCACTTAGATAAAGCGGTATATGACCTATTCTGGAATTTGTGTACACAATACAATAATCTATTTAGCTTGATCTCAAATATGTGGTTACACTTTGAAGATGCAAGGACTACGCCGTTCTAGGAGGAAGCATATTGATAAAAGGGTGAATTGTCCATTAGTTAACTTAGCTAGAGGGAGTTTCTACTATAATCTATCAGAACTATACTAGGCTTTAGGACTCCCACAACTAAATCAGCCAATCAGCAAGTGTTTCATACGATTGTAATCTCTATCTAAAATTTGTTCCGGGTTAATACAGTGCCTCTGAGTAATCTAAATAGGTAAATGTTGAAATATTTTACATTGAATGAAAACTACAGATATTGAACTTTAGCAAAAATGTATAGTTTTAGTAGATTTTAAAATGTGATGGCGGATTGATATGGGGTCAAATGTCAGGGGGTGTTCCCGTCCCATTTCACCGGTTTGGCTTGTAAACTTCCGGTTGTCAAAAACTCACCAAAAATGCCTTTTGAATCCTTTGTCATGTATGTATCTGTGAATCTAGACAGTTGTCACTAATATTGAACATCAAATATTAACGTTATTAGCTTAAAAGCCTAGCGATAACATATAGTAAATGATTTAGCTGTGTGAGCCCTTTAAACACCTAGTTTCAGACTAGATTTCTAGCTGACACATTAAAATGATAAACTAGGTTACACTTACATAAGCGATGTACTGAAGACCAGGCTTAAATGTTGTAGGGTTGGACGGAAGAAGTTCTATCTTCTCGGCGTGGGTGTAGAAATGCATCTTACTAGTCCCGTCGAGAGTAATCTGTGTAAGACTCTCTGTAACGTTGGCCTCTACCACGACGTTATGGCCGTTCAGTGAGGTATAGTAGGTGTGACTGGTCAGTCCCGACACAGGCAGTGTAAACTTGGCCTCCCCGTTGATCTAAACACATTATTATATTATTATAATTAAAATTATTTCATAAAACGCTTATTATAGAAAATCATAAAATAGAAAATAATGTCATTAATAGTGAATAAAACTGTATCTTAAACTGACAAACTGGCAAAGCGAATTGGTAAAATGAGCTAAAACACATATTTCCTTCTTCTGTAAAAGTTTACGGAAAAATCTGAATATGTAACCGACTAACGCGTCGCTACACTAAGATAATACTTCTTAAATACCATAATAATTTAACTTTTTAAGTAGATACTAATACGCAAATATCGTTTTATAATTACTGAAATAACGAACGACTTACGTCCATTGTCAGTTCGATGGTTGGGATAGGTTCCGGATGATAGTATTGAGATTGGTAAAAGTCAACGTGGGCTCGGATTTTCACAGTTCCATTCACCGGTTTTCCATAGGTATACCTGTGACAACAGGGAAAAGATTCAATGTATAAGAAAAATATATATTAAGCATCAGGCATTGTTAAGTGATCCAGGTTAAAAGTTTACTGAAAATCTTGAAATTATAAAAACTATTCAGAATTGCACAAAAGTGACATTTACAAATTGTGACGCATACAATCCCTGTTATCACTGAAAGCTTACATGATTGGGAATGCTGTATCATTTATTATGTAGTATCTGTTTTTAGCATATCTAGAAGACAGTGTAACGTTACTCAAAACGCCACAACAGTTATATGTTACATCAAGATAGGTATTTTTATCCCTTTTACTTATTACGGAGTGAAATATCATACCATGTGTTTGGAAAGTGAAACATGTCATATTCAATTATGAAAAGTTCTTTTTACACAATCAAAAGGAGTTTCTATGTGACGTGTTACAAAAATAGCGTCAAAGTAAGGGGAAGAACAAGAAAGGCCAATCTTTTCATAATCCATACTTACAAACATGCAGCAAATGTTAAGAAATATCATACTCAAAGAAAATAATACTGACAATAATGTAAAAGAGTTGGCTAATCTATTGAGTATCTAATTGACATGTGTTAAAATTACCATTTTTGTTGTTAAAATATGCACAATTTACGTCAAGATTCGAATGACCATTTGAAAGTTATACTTTGAGAAAACAAATCAATTATTTCTATAAAATATTGATGTATTATAAAATATGATGAAAAAGGTTTTTTTCCTCCTGTACGTTGATCTACGTACAGCAAAATCTTCATTGTAACACATATTACGGTTGTAGTAATTTATAACTTGATATTATCTTCAGGTAGCATGTATCCTTTATTTTATTTCGTATCCATATCTTGAAATTTGATATTTAGATAAGGTGTGACAGATTGGATACATCTGTATGACTCAAAAGCATCACACTTACTTTGCCTTCACAGTTCCTTTAATGTCTGTTGCTGACGTCAAATCGTACGACGGCAAGTCAACGGTCACTTCGAATTTCGGTAAGACTAGAATCAGAATAAGGTTTACAACATATAAACGTCTTTTTGTCAGGCCACGCCAATTTCTATCGGAGTACTTTCACTTCTACAAAGTTTAATGATTTGCCATTCTTCCACAATCGTTCCTGTATATTAAATTATACAAATCATCCATTTAAGGGAAGTAGTGTTTGTCAAACACACGTGCTAATTAAAAAATTGAATTACACCTTCATTCGTGTGTTTTGTTTAAAGGCAGAACTATGAAATGTAGCGGTTCTACAACCTCCCTTCAAATTCATCATACAAATTTAGGTTTTGTGTTTTCCTTAGTTGTTTTTTACCTTGATCTTAGACACGTTTTGTAACTCCTGCTTATGTCACTCTCATATTAGAGACTTAGTTTTACGTTTCAAAACCACTGACAAAATAACTTTTTAAAGTGACATTTGACTTTTCCCGTATGTATCTTTCATATGTCTTCTTCACATCGTAATTACAATTATAGCTGGAGTAGTGAATAACTTTGACTTTTAACCATTAACCGTATGTCTTGGTGATTATCCATCCATATGTTTTAATGTATATGTTTAATGAGAGTGTATGTCAGTTTCCCAGTGGTTTTTAATAGCCACAATACTATGAAGTTTCGGGTTAAAATAGTTCAAGTCTAAGGGGGTCATCGTTTACAAATCAAGTAACAATAGCAAGTACCACTTAACTATATCAATTAAATAAAGACAATTCTTCATTTGCTCTTTCTAACCTGTTCCGATTTAATTATTTGAAACAAGTAGATGTGAGCACATGATACTTACCATAGTGAGCAACTGTAAACATCTTGTCTTTGGTCAAACCCTAAACAGATGTCGTCAAATATATCTAAGTATGAAATAACTACTAATGATCTATGGAATGTTCTATATCACAAAATAAGAAAATAAATACATTATAATTTTGCATAATATTTTCAGAATAAAAGTCTTTATATAGAGCTAAAATGTATCAATATCAAACGTGTTATTCAAGCGATTCTTAACTCCATAAAAAAAACTAATGTTCATTCTAAATTTGCGAACATATAGAACAGCGACAAAGTAATATTTCTAATATATAGTATGTTAATATTTTCTCGAGTTTATAATGTATGAGATAATCTTGACATGTACCGTAAGGATTACCACATTATCACATCAGTACGTATGTCCTATAAAAATTACCTTTCTGGTGTCATATTAAGACCCTACGCGGAACAAAAACAACATTATACAATATTTATAACATGTTTTGCCTGCTTACGTGTGTCTTGACACGGATTTTCCAGTCTCCCAGTACCGGTTTCGTGTCCATTGCCATAAAATTAGTAAGTACCCCGCTGGCGTCTTTCAGTCCAAACCATTGCTTAATTTTATTGCTGTTGGGATCCTGCGTAAATAAGCATATAAAAAAAAATTATAACGATATATGAACACTCGGTTGATCAACATGTCACGTATAGTATGCACAAAGCACCAAATTCTATATTCCTAAAGATTGTTTTATGTCACCTGACAAGTATGCTTTACTCATAAGGTTATTGGAAGATAAACCTTTATGTTTCTGTTACTTTAACAATGAACATGTTCATGGGTCAATGTAGTAAAATATAAGTTAATAGAAATACTTCAATTTAGTAATGTATTAATAATCGAACATAGTTACAGCATCAAGAGTATGATCTATATGAATTGTTACTAAGTTTTCAACTAAATCATGCCATTTGCATTCTGTTCACATTGGCCTTAAAACCATTAAGTAATTCAATTAAATAATTACAAGTTACTTTATATTTATATATATTTTTATATCATAGAGATTATTTTATGCTATTTACGCGGTACGCAGAATATACTATTACATATATATCAATAACGAAGTCGCTTATCGTCGATGTGCAATAACAACGCCATACACAGCGTTTACAGCATATTACGTATAAACGTGTTGCGAAACATACCTAATGCAGATAGTTATTTATAATTTACATGAACGAAATGGCTATTGAACATTTCATACATTAGTACCTGAAATTTTAAAATATACACATAAAAAACCCACAAGACGGAATTTTGAGATTGCAACTCACGTAAATCTCAATGTCCATGGGCCCACTGTAAACTGTCAAATTGGGATAAATGGCGAATGTTCGGAAATTGACTGAAATGACAGATGTTATGAAATGAATAATTTCTGAAACAAATACCAGCAAAGGCATTATGTTAAACAGAGTACACCAGTGTCAATATATGTTTCAAACCTAAGACATGAAGCAATATATCTATTGCTAGAAGATACTTAAAATGTGTGGCTCATGTGTATGTGGTGAATAGTCTTTTTTAAGTGTGGTTCTCAGTATAATGTGTTTCTTTTTGTCTTTCCTAAGTGTGGTTCTCAGTATAAAGCGTTTCTTTTTGTCAAAGAAACATTTCGTATG
>NW_018408892.1:573549-594053 GCF_002113885.1 Mizuhopecten yessoensis | reverse complement strand
ATTCCGTCTTTGCGTATTGCAGAGTTATCTTCTCTTGGGAGCAGGTATTGATTGTTACGTCACTTGTTTGTGAGAGTAACGTCATCAATTTTTGAGAAAACGACGTAATTTTCTCGCACAAACCAATGACGTAACAATCAATACCTGCTCCCAAGAGAAGATAACTCTGCAATACGCAAAGACGGAATAAACAGGAACAGAGTCATGGTTTGTTTTAAGTTGGTTTTGTTTTTAAGATGTGGTTCAAAGTCTTGAAAACGTTGTGGTTGTAATGATTTTTGCTTTTTATTCACAGTGGTTGGCAAATAGCTCGTCTCTGTAACGTGTCAGTGTGCTATACATACAGTCCTTCCATACCATAAAGTTAAAAACAACTCGGCAAGCTTACCTGTTTGGCCAGGTTTGTACATGGCTTTATCCGTCTGTATAAAGATAGACATGCCCTTGGAAGCGTAATGAAGATTTGTTTTGTCTGTGAAAGTGAGACCATTGGAACCTTCAACTGTAAGCTGGTACGTCCCGCTTGGAATCGTATCTGGGACCTAGAATAGTGATACAAAACAGGGTTTATCAACATCATAAAAGTTGATATTGAATTCACAAGCCATAGTGCTTGGTCTTAACAATAGATGATAGTTCATCTTATTGAAGAATTGTCCACTATAAAATGTATCTTTTTTTCTCTCGGACAAACAAAAGGAAAACTTTCGACAAATTCTTCACACAATAAATGGTTTATTTTCTAATATCAAGTGAAAAGAATGCTTACCATAATTCGCATGGTGTCAGGGACATCTGAAAATCATTTACATGTTTCTTTTATTTTTGATGCATGGACATACAGGGTAAATGAAAACAATCGCTTATTTCTTAATTGAATTCATTACTTTTCATATGACACAAATAAATGTAGTTTTGATATATTTATGATAATAACAGTATACTGCTCAGGAAAAGGGTTTCAGTCTCCGAAAAAAGGACTTCCCGAATTGTTAATCAAAACAAACTGACACAAATAAATGTAGTTGTGATATATTAATGATAGTATCAGTCTACTGGTTAGGAAAATGGTTTCAGTCTCTGAAAACGTCCTTCCCGAATTGTTAATCAAAACATACTTTAAATCGTATAGGAAATTAAATTTCGAGACTGCAACTCAACTAAGCAATGAACTATTCTAATCAGAAAACAGACTTGCAAAAATATCGGAAACCAATTCTCAAAATTGTCTTTGAGCCATTTGTATTTTTCAACTGATAGAAGCTGTCAACTTGGTGTAAAATATCTGCATTTAGATATATATCTATATATACACGCAGACAGAAATATGATGGCTACATACGTTGTTGGAAAGTTGCAGACGAAGAGGCTTTCACCGATTTGTCGGTCACATGGATGAGTTTAGCTGTGACGTGCACATCGCCAGTCGCGTGTAGAATATTGACACTGATGTTCAGGGGCACTCCCGGGCGGACGTCTTTAGGCGTAATAACGACATAAGTGCTAAAAGATAAAGATACTTTTATTTCATTATGTTTTTATTTTTCATGATGTTAACATTTATTACATCTATATTAACAATCGATTAACAAATGGTTTGTTAGAGTTATCCCCCTTAATTATAGACATTGCATTACACATTTGACTTGTGATATGTGACAAAATTAAATGTAATGTTTTTGCCTCAATAAATATTAATTCTTTAATTTTCTAAAACACATTCGTCCAGTATTGAAATCAGCCTTCCACTGTGTAAGGATACAGAATAAAGAAAACAAGAACATTTGCCCAATTTTTAAGATCGAATCATTTAGAAGTGCAATAGTGGTAGAATTCTGTTGTATCATTTGCATGTTTGTAAATCATATTTCTTTGCACAATTAATTTAATTTGATTTCTCCATATAAAAATGTAAAATGAAACTGACATTAAGTAATCTCAAACAGCAGTAAAACTAGAAAGGGGAATAGAGAAAAGATAGGGTAGCGTGTATCTAGACAAATCAAATGAACCTTCAGGTTATTTTTTACAAAAAGGATTGAATTACGACAGTATAGAAATTACCTTCTTCCTTTTATTAAACCAGAATCAAAAATGTATATTCTATCGATACGATAAGGCTATTAACATAATTTAATAAATCATTCAATTGTTTTCCAAGACATAAATCTGTGCAGTTTATCTCGACTCCCGTATTATTCAGCTGAATAAAGATATGATGTATTCATAAAGAACAACACACGATAATGTACAACTCGAAAAGATGATTAAATATATCATTGTATTTTATAGCCAGAAATAGTACATAGTGAAATGCTAAGATTATTTGTTATAACCATAATAAAATCATTAAATTGAGTACATGTGTACAAGATGCTAAGAATATATACCCTTTTACGTTTTTATATCTACAGATAATTCTGTGTATATCGACATGATGGTAACACATATAATTAGAATACCATTTTTAGAATTGTATGTTTTTTATAACAAGAAATATACTTGTGCACACTTATGTGCACATTGGCAATGTATCTTGTACTAGATAACGGCATGTAAGTTTTGTATGACTACAAGGTAGTTGATTTTATTGATCCAATTTCATAAAGACAATGTCTAATAATACTAATCTAGACCGAGGATCAAACGGAATTCAATATCATTCTAGCTAGACATATTTTATAGAGTCGACAACTCCATTTATCAAGTGACTACTGCTTACTGGATTGGTGAAACATATCCCATCTAAGACTATTCAGTAACTGTTTGTTTTTATATATAGATAAATCAGTGTAGGTAAATGATTCATCTTCTTTACAACTACGGTATGTTTTAATCATGGAGTAATTCCCGACTTAATTTCTCTTGGTGTGAAATAGTTCATTACGCCTTAAATCTCCCTGTCACTTACTCCCAAAGATGAAGACTGGACGAGATGTTCAGAAGATTAATTTACGCCGATTAAAACTATTTAAACTATCTATTTTTAAATCGTATATGCTGTTGATCTAAGAACAGCCAAAAACGCACCATATGGAAATAAATGATTTGATTTCCTCGTTTTGTTAAGAAATTAAATTGCTCCATGTCCCAATAAATTAATTAGAACTCTCATTTGTAATATCACACAGTTTTTATATTGATATTTAACAAAATTAAAGATAAAACCTTCTGCCAGATGATTAGAAAAGAGTTCATCAATTCCGAAGTAGCTATCTTTATGCAATGTTATTGCAGCTTAAACATTTTAGACCTGATTAACTGCTTATATGATTAACTGTTTTGTAAATAAGTTACTTTAATAAGACAATACCAAAACATGCGCTGACAGAATTGTTATCTATTTGTTCTATCATAAAATATTAAAATATTCATTTCCGAATTAATAAATAAAAAATGAAAAAAAAGGAATTGTGTACTTACTCTTTAGCCGCAGCTAGCCCCAGCAATAGGGTTATTAAACCGGCCCAAAGCATTTTATCTGAAACAAATGAATAATAAATATTTTTAACATACTTGTCAATATACACAAAAAATATCAATGAGTTTATTTGGTTAAATAAAAGAAAAATGTATCACTATAGAAAATAAAATATTGAACAAATGAAAAGGAAATATTTAAAAGTGTTTTAGTCAGTATGAGGATACCTGACAATCAAGACGCCTTACCTGTGAGGTATTCCCTCTGGATGACCAGGGAAAAGCTGACCTCGTTGTATTTAAACTAAATCCCACGTAACAGAGGTATGTATAACGTGTTGATTGGCAAGTGAGTTCTGCAGAGTCTTCATAAAATATCAGCCCATATCTCAACAGATGCGCCACTCGGCTCTTATGTGGTGCTCTGTCACCTCTGATGAGCCCTTATCTATACCTTCACTGTCTGGAAACGTCTGGTACTCGTTTTAACAGCCATTGAGTGCCACCTATGTCGGGTTGTCTAGAAATACTTATTTAGACCCAATGTTAGAGTATATTGCCAAACCCGTTTTCAGCGACCATCTTTGGGAAGTCCATAAATATATATAGAGTTTAGGTTGTCTCTTGATACTGGTTCAAACAAAATGAAAATTCGCAGCGATGGTGATTTTTCAATAGTCTTTAAATACAGTTGATCTATTATCGAGTTGGTCTCTTGAGCAGGTTTGACCATACTGTTAAATAGATCGAGAAATATATTTTCTTTTTCAATCGGAAGGAATCGACCATCATTACCAATTCTAATTTCTATTCATACACTTTTATTTTTTATACAATAGATATAAGCATTATTTCTTCATTTCAAATACTCGTAAATACGTCGACTGAAAACAAAAGCAAAATAATTAAACAATATAAATTTAAGAAGATACCGATAGAAGAGGAATTATTATCCATAAATATAAGATTTACGTTTGTTTTCAAAACCTTCTGAAATCATGTATGTTTGATAAATGTGTTTGATCACAAATATCTTGATAAAACAAAAGACAATATTAATAGAAAAATGCATACTTTTTGTCATAGGAATGAAACGTAGGTAGTACGTCACTTTAAACCAAACAATAGTTTTACTTACTCGTGCGTACGTATCCTCGTATTTTGTTTTTTATTTTTTTTGTTTTGTGATGTTTTTTCTTTGTGCTAAATATCCTTATTTCAGTGCATATAGACAGATTCAATCTATCTACAACTTTCTATGATAATTATTTTTTACATAGAATCTTTATGAAATAATGATATATTAGCATTGAAGATTGAAGTATACTTGAGATTTATATTGAAAGGGGATTGATGACTGCAAACTGAGATAGCTGACGAAATCATTTTTGTTTTGAGTCGTGTGTAAGTTATGAAAAATACTAGTTTTTTTTCTTTCTTTCCTATTTCAGTGATTTAAAGGAAAATCATTTATTAATACAACAAAAACAAGAAAACAGCTTTGAAGATTTCTTTTGCTGTTTTAAAATTTCAACTTTTGATAATATGTATAAGCTGCAAATACATGTACTGAAAATTGATGTAAATGGTCCCTAAGTGCTGCTTTGGCGTTGTCCCATGTTATCTAAATTGGCAATAAAATATTTAAAATTGACATCACATTGCTACATCGTCATGGGTGTAATTAAAAGATAAACAACACTATCAATAAGTATTAGATAGGTTTTACAATAGCAAAGGAGAAAGGGTACACAACTAGAGATAAGACCGACATAGTCCCTGTGTGTTCAACAGCTCACTTTAGCAATAATATTTATGTAAACCTGTCACCGGTGCTGAATCACAAATCCAATTCTTCAGATTATAACGGGGTTACATCAAGGACAAAATACTGTAACACAGTACTAGAATAATGCTAAAATAAAGAGTTTTTTGTTTGTTTTTGGGTGGGGAGAGTTCATTCAAAATCATATATGTTATGTACAGGTAAGTATTGAATAAATCATAATCATGAAAATAATTTGAGGTTCTTGTATACCGCTTTATCACAGCAGGTCGTTTAAAAGCGGTCCACAAATTATTACCCATGGTCATTGACCAGTTGTATTTGAGGTCTTCTTGTTCCGGTGTCTCTTGAATTCCTTTGCCGTTTTATTTTGTTCTCAGTGGTATTAAATGTGTCTTCATAACATGAGTGGAGGTTCAGATTTGAAGTGCTCACTTTCAATTTTTTGGACAACCGTATCAACTTTGAATTTAAGATCATATTAAGGTTTTCTTTCATTATTTGTGAAATTCTAGTCTCTGTTGCTTATGAAGGTTATATGGCATTTGTTTCAAGAAAATGCTGATACTAAACCTAATCAAAGTTGGAACAAAGAATATCTGGTATGTCAACTTCATAAGCAGTGGATGTATAAATGGTACAGCTGGAAAGTTACTGGCCGTGAAATAAAATGTAATCCAAAAATATTATCGATATCCATTAGCAGAAGGCCGGAATTTTGCTGCTGAAGAAAAAATATGAAGGATAGCTGAATCAAAGCCATCACGTTTGTTACAATGCTTGTTAGGAGACACGGTAGTATAGTGATGGGACAACGGGGTAGTGACCGAAGGGTTCCGGGTTCGCGTCACGGCACGGCACGGCACGGCACTGTGTTGTATCTTTGAGCAAGATACTTACTCCGCTTTTTCCAGTCTACTCAGCTGTAAATGAGTACGTGATTGGGCAGTGTTAGAATTGTAGAATGCTGGTATGAGCGTCGAAATGGCAGCACCGGCTGTATCCTCCCCATGGAGTTGAGAAAGGTATTGGCTGGTTGCAAAGGCCCTATAACCACGGATAATAATTTGTGAATCGCTTTAAGACGACCTACGAACTAGGTTGTGATAAAGCTGTATTCGAACCTTGAATTATTAATAATTAGTGAGGTAACAATTTCTGCAGTCCTGTAAGTTAATGTCAGGATATGAAGTTGAAAAGGGTATCTTTATCTAGCGAGATTTCACTTCAATATGCTGTTCAATGATAACGTTGTATCAGATTTTGATTTCTTTCGATAACTTGCAACAACATATCATGTTAAAAATATGTATAAATTATGCGTAACCTATTACATATTATAGTCATTTGAAACGGTTAGTCATGATTTTTCTTTCTTTTCTCTTGTGTGTTTTTAAACCGTTTTATTCAGCTCTTATATGTGCATGTATAAATGCTGCTTGAAACTATAATAACATAGTACTTTGTACATAATGCTTCCCTGTTGTTTTTTTCATCTTGTTGATTTTGGCTGATTTCTCGACGAAATATTATCTTTACGCATTTAATCATTTGATGACAAAGGCATACGTGATATATTGGGTCAAATTCCTCAAACACTATACAGTGGCCTGGAAACGCGCAAGATAAGGGGAATTGTTTATCACCGTTAAATAAACAAAACACTCTACTTCAAGGTTAGCGACCCATTTAAAGGACAATTCGGTTATTGGTTTATTGAATAGACGCAGTTTCGTTAGTGCTTTGCTTTAAACTATATAAGCTGTTATTCTTTTTTTTTAGTATATATTTTGTACCGATGCATTTTATTTATATTTAAAGGAGGTGTTTGTGTGTACGTTTGACTCAAACGTTTTAAAACAATATTCTTTGTGTAGTATTAAGGGGTTTATCATTTTTTCAAGCGATCAGTTAAATAAAAAAGTAATATTTTCAGTACAGTATTAACGTATAACATATACATATATGTTCCAATATAAGCTATATCCTATTTCTAATATAATTTTTATGTAATGTATAATATCCCACTGGTCGGACTCGTCTAGGATCGATGTGGTGATTGAAGCTGGCTTCATGCTTGTCTCTCCTGCCTTGACGAAGTTAATCATAGTGGGTGCTCTCTTCTTTCAAGTTCTTTTCTTCCTTTTCTCACGTTCCAGTGTGACTGCTAACTCCCTAAGGACTTATCATGCCTCCATCTGCAACGGCCCTGTGTTAGTGAAGTCTGGCACGATGACAGGACATGGTCCATGGTACCTGGCTTGTCACAGAGTTGGCATCTTGGATCATCCACTAAACTCCATCTGTGACGGCAGCAGATCATAAACTGGCCTCAAAAGAACTTTGAGTCGGAGTGGCTCGTACTGCCAAATGTCTGCCCAAGTCAGCTTCCGCTCTGTTGTGGTACACTGGTTCCATGCACATTGTCCTCCCATTTCGACTGATAGAGCTCGTCTGTTCTCTATTAGTTTCCCTTATATCTTTCTGTATCATCTGGCTGGCTCTTGTCTCATTGGACTTGCCAAACCCCAGCCTTGTGGTTTAGACATACCAAGTTCTTGTCTTCCTTCCGTCGTTGTCCCGACAATGTATATGTGCCTCAGTCTGCTTTCTGCTTCGGACACTGCCTGGCTTACTGACCATTTTCTTCGTGTGCGTGTATCTATACCTGCTCTCTGGATCATGTCGTTTGATGATTCTTTTAAGGTCACCACCAATCTTGCCTTTGCAGCCTTGCACTCTTCCACAACTGAGGATATTGGGAGATGTAACTGATTGGTTCTTCCATAGAGTCGAAATACTGGTGAAACTAGGTGGGACAACAAGCCATCTACGAAGGCATATGTTGATGGTTCTTCCAGGGCCTTCAACATTATAGATTACTATATCATATAACATGAAGGGCCACATCTTGGCAACATTACATGCCTTAAATTTGCCAGAGATATTTGTCTGATCTATTTGCTTCAGATCTTCTTGGAGTTGGTTATTGATGCGGCTGATGCTGCCTGTGTCATCCAGGCTGGCATCATACCCTTACCCTGGCACTTTTTGTCTTCTCTACTTTGAATGGTATGTCTTCTCCCTGTACCTGGAGGTTGAATCTTTGCGTGACCTTCCCCTTCTTGATTACCAGGCTCCTCGACTTTTTTGGTTTGAACTTTATTCGTGCCCATGTCACTGTCTCATCCGACGCTGAAAGAACCCAACGAGTCAGTGTGTCGTTGTAGTTATGGTCAGGTCATCTATGAAACCTCTTTAAGAAAGAAGGTATATCCCTAGCTGAGCCTATCTTTAGTCCTCTGGTTTCCCTCTTTGCTGCATTGGTTATCAAGTTCATCCCCATCACAAATAACACAACTTAAATAGTACAGTCAGTTACTATTTCTTTCTCGAGCTTCTGCCATGGTGTTGACATTTCACCCACAGCAAACCGCAGTTGAATGCCAATGAAGTACACATTAATGATCCCTTAAACATGGTCTGGGATGTGGTATGGATTCAGTGCAGTCTCGATAAGCTTGTGTGGTATGGAACCAAAAGCGTTGGCGAGGTCTAGCCAGACAACTGTGGGATCGTTGTGGTTTACCTTAGCTTCTCTGATGATCTGACTGATGACATCTGTGTGTTCAAGCATTTCGAGAAACCAGGTACTCCTCCTTTCTGCACTGAGGTGTCAATGTGCTGGTTTGATGCCAGGTAAGTTGTCATTCGTTTGGCCAGCACAGCAAAGAATAGTTTCCCCTCCACGTTGAGTAAGGGGATGGTTCTGAACTGTGCAATGTTCTTTGAACCCCTTTTCTTTGGTGTAACTATTCCCTCTGTCTGTTGCCAACTATCTGGTACTTTTCCTTTCCTCCAAACTTCTTTTATGAGATTTCAAAGTCGTCGTAGACGCTTTGAACACATTTTATATACCTTATAAGGAATACCATTTGGTCCTTGTGAAGACCCTGTTCTTGCCTTCTTCACCACTTCGGTTACCTCTTTCAGTGTAGGTTCCTTGGTGTTATGTGGAGTGGTCGGTTGTGCTTAACCTGAAACATTGAAGTGCTCACTAATAGATCATGCAATTATTACATTTTCAATCATATTCACTCTATCGAGCCATATATATTGATGTTATTTGGTCTATTATAACGCATTTTGATATATCAAGTGCACATACATGAAACAGAAAATTTGTAACAGTAACAAGTAACAGTAAAAGCAAAAGATGGAAAATCTAACGTTGCTAATTTTTGAAAGGTAAGATATACCTGTATACGGAAATTGTTATTGCTTTGCTCGTATTTAAAGTCTACTTTGGTCTAACCTGGTCAAATAATTATTTCCTGTATCACCCACTTACATAGCTAATTCCGTGCCACCCAACCCCTCCGTTAGTCACCAACTGTACCTGTAGATAACTATCAATACGATGGCCCATAGGAAATTGTCTTAACAACTACGACAGATTATATTGTGGGTAGTCGAAGTGAAGCATCAAATAGTATATTGCAGGAGCAATACTAAAGAAAAGATGGAGACAGACTAATCGAACGCCTCCATTGCGGCCGAGACCAAATCCAAATTAAAATATGTCATCAAAATTCCATTCGTTACTTTGTCCCACATTAGTAGCTTCTTACGATCCATGCCGTGGGTAACAGCAGGTGTATTCTTTTCTCGATCCCCGACCTGCAGGGGTGACGATGAAGAGAGTGACACTTTTATTTTTAATTGGTAAAGTGTTAGGACAAATCTGGTCGACTGAGAGGATATTGAACAGTTGTTTGGGATTCAATTCGCTTAAGAATGAAACAATCCACTTGCAGTGCATCAACAAAGGACATTTTGGTTCAAGAAAACAAAAAAAGGGAACCAAATTCCCTCGGGTGACTTTATTACAACAAGAGGCCCAATGGGCATGCATCGCTCACCTGGTATTTATCTCACACTTCTTAAAAGTTATCTAAAATAAGCTACAGGCAAAATATCAGTATTTATGACTTTATATAAGTCATTCTAACGAATCTGTTAAAAGATTTTAAAGCATTTGACCCCTGTGACCTTGAAAATCGAACAAGGTCATTACGTTATATTCAAATATATTATTCAAATATCACCACCCTAAACATTTTCTTTAATGAAATGAGGTCATTTAAAGGTTTATAAATATCTGACCAAATTTGATCTTGAAAGTGGGTCAAAATCATCCAAATGACTTGATAACCCTTCATCGAATCATGTAACTGCCAAAATATCAACATCCTGTGCCTCATGGTTAATCAGAAGAAATCGTTTAAAGATTTTAAACATATTTGACTCCATCTATTTGAACAAACTTGGTAGCCCTTCATCCTAGCATAACACTGGCCAGATATTATCACCCTAAGACTGTTGGTTATTCAGAACAAGGGGTTTAAAGACTTTTAACCAATTTGACCCCTGTGACCTTGAATATGGGTGAAGGTCATTTACTTGAACACACTTGGTAGCCCTTCATCCTAGTTTGCTTCTGGCCAAATATCATCACCCATGGCATTGTGGCCTTCGGGCCAGGTGAGCTAAAACTGAAGGAGAATGTACAATATTTTTGAACTTAACTTCATTAAGGGCCAACCTTGTTTAAAAACGGTTCGGAACAACAAAGTGGGGAAGCTAACATCAGTCACATATCGTGTCTATCGTCCTATCAAGAGATGATCTAAGCATTGAAATGTTTTCAGTTTGCTTTCATAGTAAATATTGACTATGCATGCCAACTAAAAGCAGTTCAATAATTGCAGCATTTAGTTCCAGTAAATGTATGTATCGTTTGTGCTTGTTTCATGAATCCCAAAGCCATCTTCATGGGAGGATCAGTGGTTATCAAAAGTTACATTAATGACATCATAATTATAACGGCAACACACTGGCCGTGGCATTTATAGCTGATTGAATGTCATAAAGATTATATGTAAAACAGGGATCGCACTCTATCAGCCAAGACATACTACATACCAAATCTTGTTACTTCAGGTGAAACATGAGGCCCAGAAGGGTTTGTATCGTTAACCTGTTTGTTTTGTTACATAGAGTTGTTGGACAAATATCGTGAAGTTAGGTTGATTGGATATAAAGAAGTAGTTTCACATCCATTCCCACATTCAGATCACTTTTAATTCCCCTTCATTTATATCAACCATCATCATCATCAACATGCATCATCATCATCATCATCATCATCATTATTCATCATCGAAATCATCATCATCAACAATATATAACGATTAGAATTAGTTGATTGAAAAAAGTGAAGCAGTTTTGGAAACTATTTCAACAAGAGGCCCAGAGGGCCTGTATCGCTAACCTGGATATTTAAGCAAATTATTCTCATTAAATATCATACTGTACTACAAATATTTCAATCGCGAACTTTGTCGGCTCAATCCATTAAAGCTACCAGCTCAATATTATTATATGATTCTATGCTCTTCGATTCCTCAGAAGAGGTTGTTTGAAGTGTTTGACATATTTGTTCCTGAAACATTGTAAGAAGCTCGAGGTCATTTTCCATCTCAAACTTTGTTGACTCTATCCCAAACAGCTACCAGACGAATATTATGAATCCATCCGTTTTAGTTCTTCAGAACAAGTCGTTTGAAGTTTTGTTGACCACTGTGACATTTAAAGTAGGTTGCGGTAATTTCCATTCACATACTTTTGATGAGCTCTATACCAAGAAGCCACCAGGCAAATATTATGATGCTATGTATTTCGTTTATTCAGAAGTCATTTGACGTGTTTGACATATTTGACCCCCGTGACCTTGAAAGTCAAGGTAATTTTCATTTGCAAACTTCCTCAACTTCAATCCAAAGAAAATACCAGTCAGATATTAAGATTCTATACCTTTCATTTCTTCAAAAACATGGTTTGAAGCGTTTGACATACCTGACTCATGAGACCTTGAGAGTAGATCAAGGTCATTTTTATTCTCAAACTTTGTTGTGCTCCACCAAAAGAAGCTACCAGCCAAATATTAAGACTAAAACTTTCAGATCTTTAGAAGAAGTCGTTAAAATGTTTGACACGTTTGACCCATCGACCTTGAAAGTAGGTCAAGGTCATTTTCGTTGTCAAACTTTGTCAGACTCTGAGGAACAAATATCATGACTTCAGGCGTCTCAGATCTTCACAAGAAGTCGTTTGAAGGTTTAGACCTTTTTGACCTCTGTGGCTTTGAAAGTAGATCAAGGTCATTTTCATTCGCAAACTTTGTCGGTCTCCATCATAGAATACTACTGGACAAATATCAAGACTCTTTGCCTTTCTGATCTTTAGAAGAAGTCATTTGAATGTTTTGACCTATTTGACCCCTGTGACCTTCAAAGTAGGTCAACGTCGTTTTCCTTCCAAACTATGTTGGGCTTCGTCATAGAATGCTACTTACCAAATATCATGACTTAAGGCCTTTCGGATATTTAGAAGATGTGGTTTGAAGGTTTAGACCTTTTTGACCCCTGTGACCTTGAAAATAGGTCAATGTCATTTTCATTCGCAAACTTTGTCGGGCTCCATCATAGAAAGCTACTGGCCAAATATCATGACTCTAGGCCTTTAAGATCTTCAGACAAGTCGTTTGAAGGCCAAGACCTGTTTGATCCATGTGACTTTTAAAGTAGGTCAAGGTCATTTTCATTGTTTGACTCCATCATAGAATGGTACTGGCCATATATCATGACTGTAGGACTTTCAGACCTTCAGAAGAAGTCGTTTAAACAAAAAGTTGACGGACGGCCGACCGACGCCTTCGGGCAGGCGAGCTAAAATTTATAGAAAAAATGCCAAGACAAAACTTTTCAAGGGTTAAAGACAAAGGTCAAACCATAGGTCACAGTGACATACTTTTTTATACATGGTACATCACCATCCCAAAATGTACTGCTATTCCAAATCTGGATACTCCAGGTGAAATAGTATAAAACAAATTGTCTGGACAAACTTTTGGTATGGACAAAATATGGACGAAAGGACGGAAAGAGTCCAAACCTATAGTCTACCCCTCCCCCAGTAACTGGTGAGGGACTAATAAATCATATAATATATCTAACTGTATCATGTAGGTGTAAAAGTAATTCATGTAGTCCTGATATGTCACAAGTCTGTAAACAAAAACTACCCTGGTATACAGCAGAATACACAGCATAATTATAATAGACTCTACATATCCTAGTCACAAAACAACAAATACTTTAATTACATAAAAACTTTTAGTGTTATTCAGTCATCAAAAGCAATCAAAATGTTAAAACATTTGTATTCCAAATTTTAAAGTTCTAAAAACTATGTTCATTATCAATGAGGTAATATTAGAATGCTTACAGCTTCAGTGTTTTTCATAAATAGGTACAATTCAGGTAACATTCAATTACAAAGTTATCTAAATTAATAATTAGTACAATGAAGATTGCACCATTGTGTAGTTGAACTGACTACCGCTGAGGAGGTAGCTCAAAATGGTTACAGTGTTGGTCTTAATGTACAAGGTTCCAATTTAAAATCCTCCAAGGCTAAATTGCATTTTCTCTCTGGTTACACAGTGGTGCCAGCAATTACGTTAACCTTTGTTTCAAGTGCATCAGGATACCCAAACTGTGTGGTGTTGTGTTCTGGATAGAAGATTTTGAAAATATGATTGCAGTGATTTTGCTTCTGGCACCACTGTTATAAGACAGAAAAAGTTCAACAGGAAAAGACCCATCCTCGATACTCCAGGAGCAACGCTTTATTTTCGCTCTCTGCACCCCTGGAATATGTCATAGCAAAATTGAAGGCACCCGGCTAGCTATTTGATTAGTCTCAGGTAAAAAAAACACCTGACCATTCGCTAGGCTGATACCAGTCCTTTGAAGACTACAGAGGAGTGACAACCGACTTCAAAGCCAGTCAATTTTTACTGTTACAGGACAAACAGATTCCTGTGATGTTCATCAAAGGATCAAACAAGTCTCCTAGTCTCATCTACAAGGTGGCACACACAGTCTTTGATGTTGCTATGATATATCCAGGGGTGCAGAGAGCGAAAGTGAGCATAACCTGAAGTATCGAGGATAGAAAAGACTCAAACTGTTAGAGTGCATGGTGTCAGAGATTAACCTACCAGACGTTTCAAACACTCTGTGTGCTTATCGAAAGGATACCCAAACTAAGGTGTAAATAACTTTGTTTTCAAGGGTATAAAATTGGAAAATAGGATTGCAGTGATCTTGGTCCTGGCAACAATGTAACAAGATGGGAAAACTGCGACATGACAAGACTTAGATTCAAACCTGTGACCTGAACTCTAACCAAATGAGCTTCCCTGTCCCCGTAGTCACTCAACCCAGTTCCCTTACAGTTGTCCCAACTGGGGGATGGGTGTACATAACAATGCTTTATATGTACTTGAACATTAAACTTGCAAGAGTACGTGAATATTTCTGTAACAGACATATTCTGAACAGACTCGTCGAGTTTGACAAGTACAATAACAAGAGGCCCAAGGGCCTTAGCAGTCACCTGAGTTATATCATAGGTACTGGTAGCTTTATTTTATTGTTTAGATGTGATGTGGAAATCAGCATGTAAACTAAGTGAAATACAATACTTGTCATGTCATCAAAGAATAAGAATTTTAAAATATTGGTAAATGTTCCCTTTGGGGCCCCGCCCTAGCCCCTGGGGATGGGACAGGAATCCCAATTTTACAATGTAATACCCTCATTCACCAAAGATGATTCTGACTAAGTTTGAGAAATTTTCTGCTGAAAACGGATAAAATATACCCAAAAGTGCTATTTCCTTATACAAAACTATAGTAAACTTTACCCCCTCCCCAAGGGAGAACGGATAGCTCGGGGGTCCTGAAATTTACAACTTAAATAAAGCCCCTGATGATCTTTCTTTCCATGCAGAGAAAATGACTGTAGTACCTCTGAGTCTGGAGAAGAAGATTTTTGAATTATTGGTTAATTTTCCCTATGGGGTTCCGCCCTGGCCCCTAGGGTTGGGGTAGGAATTTCAATTTTACAATTTGAAACCATCTACCTCCAATGATAATTCTCACGAAGTAAAAATAATTTCCTACAGAAATTTGTCAAAATATACCAAAAAGTGTTATTTCCCTATATAAACTATAATAAACTTTAAACTCTCCCCAATGGAGAACGGAAAGCTCGGGGGTACTGAAATTTACAAATTAAATAAAGCCCCTGATGATCTTTCGTTCCATGCAGAGAAAATGACTGTAGTACCTTTGAGTCTGGAGAAGAAGATTTTCGAAATATTGGTTAATTTTCCCTTTGGGGCCCCGCCCTGGCCCCTGGGGTTGGGGTAGGAATCTCAATTTTAGAAGAAGTTGAAAATGTAAAAAAAATATGACGATGGACGGAAAGCAATTAGAATAGGTCACTTTAGCAAAGGTGACCTAAAAATCACCGGTAGATATTATCAAACAAAACCTGGAAAGATTAAGGCAAGAGACAACCAGTCTATTATTATTAGCCAAATCTCGACCCTATTCGTACGCCATGTATAAAGTACATCCGTTAACACAAGGGAACAAGTGTTCATCCATCAATTCATAATTTCACCACTCTGTATATTATATGAATAAATAATTTAAATCCATATTTACCTTTAGTTAATTAATTCAGAGGCTGCATTGCATACATTAAATTACTGATTATAATGATAACATCTTATGGCATATGCATCGGTAAGTTGCGCTTAC
The DNA here is from genome assembly GCF_002113885.1 of Mizuhopecten yessoensis. Taxonomy (NCBI): domain Eukaryota; kingdom Metazoa; phylum Mollusca; class Bivalvia; order Pectinida; family Pectinidae; genus Mizuhopecten; species Mizuhopecten yessoensis. Next base: position 578,109 of record NW_018408892.1, on the reverse strand, counting down.
AAACTTAATTTGGTACATTTCTCAAAATCGCCAATCCGTTGCAAATATACTGGGGGTATATATAAAAATAACCATATTTTCCAAATGTTAACAAAAGTTGTCATATATATGTCTCAATTTTTTATAAATTTCTATTAGTGAAATACTGCGCTCCCATACCAAATTTCTCTAAATGAATAAAAAAATTCATTTGATCTTATTGTTACAAATATCTATCTAAAAAATAGCAAAAACATTGAACTACACCAAAAACACAAGCTTTACAGGTGGCTAGTTAATCAACATATTGGCACATATATATATAACGGCGGCAAATATTTAATTCATTCTATTGCAGTATGAAATATTTCTCAATTGTCATCTTTTGGAAAGACAAACTCGACACATACAAATACAACACATTCAATTAGATACAATGAAATAATGCACCAGGTACAATGTATTATCATAGACTAGGTATTTGTAAATCATTCTTAGAATAACTTACAAATACAAAATAATTGTTAATTCTTTTAACAATATTGCATTTCAGCTTGCAGCCTTTTTAAATACAAATCATGGCTTTTTACAGTTGGCACAACAAATATTCAGGCAGTTGGCATTACACAATGTAAATATTATGATAGTTGTACTCAACATTATTCTGACAGCATCATAAGATGTTCTTCTTAGAAATATAAGTATTGATAAAAAAACAAGTTTCTCTATAAAAAAAAAATGCTTTTGTTTACTCAGAAATGTGTTAAATGGTGAATGCAAAAATTGGACACTTAACTATTTTAAAAAAATCCAAAACAGCAATTTAGTCTACCCATATTGCCTTAATTTGCTAGACTCTTAATATTTATTACATCAGTACCGTTGGGCAATCAAAAATGACTTTTAAACCATTGCTTGCATTTAAGTCAAGGGTCTACTTTGTCTGTGTATCTGCATTTGCAAAATTAAATTCATTAAATAAAAGGAAGCCTTTCAAAGATTTAGGAAGTGTCAACTTTTTTACATTGTTATCAATGCTGGCAGGTATGCTATTTCTGATGCAGATGCGGCAGATCTCCTTCAACGAATGCATTGGGTAAAGCATGCTCTGTATCCATGGCGATATCTTATCATAACTACTACAGATATTCAGTTGCTGCATCTTGTATGTCAGCTGGGCACTTTGACCCGATGGCTGAAACCCAGCAGCCAATAGAAGGCGCCAGGACATCAACTCTTTGCTGTAAGGGCCAATCACTTCCGGGTTCTCAAGAATGGACTTGGAAAAACTCAACGATACCAGTTCTGTCATTTCGTCGGGTGTGAGAGACGCCCCATATGAAAGAAGCCATCTTATCTTCTCTACTGAATTGTGAACATAAGCAAATATGAGTGGTTTCTGTTTCCTCCATCCACCACCTTTATTCACATCAGCACCATGCTCTAGAAGAAGTTTGACAATGTAACAGGGCACATTTACAGAGGAGCAGGCTGCGCCCAGGGGAGTGCACTGATTATCGTCAAGCATATTAATGTCCATGCCCAGTTCTAGGAGCTCTCTCACTAACTCTGCATCTTTGTATTGCACGGCTGTTGGCAACAACGTTGCCTTAGAGATGTCAGCATTGGCCTGCAGCAATACCTGAAATAGAAAAAAATCTTTATGTATGTATACAGATATTGGCTTTACAAAGATCAAAATTTTAGTTTAGTCAAAATACAATAAAACCTTGCTACATGTTTGTGTCAATGAATGAATGTTGCCTTGAACAAACTGTCAGGAGTTGGAGACAAAAACAGTGACCCTTAATAAGGGTGAAGGGCATTCATTTGAACAAACTTGGTAGCCCTTCATCCCAGCATGCTTCTGGTCAAATATATCCTCACCCTGGCCTCTTTGGTCATTTATAGGGATATGATTACAGCTTATATATATGACCTTGAATATTGGTGAAGGTCATTCAATTGATCAAACTTTGAAGCCCTTCCTCCATGCATGCTACAGACCAAATAGCATCAACCTGGGTCTTTTGATTATTAACAAGAAGTTGTTTAAAGGGTTTTTTAAGACAATTGACCTCAGTGACCCTAAATAAGGGCAAAGGTCATTCATTTGAACATACTTGGTAGCCATTCATCCCAGCATGCTTCTGGCCACATATGATTATCCTAGCCATTTTGTTATTCAGAAGAAGTAAGTTGTTTTTAACATATTTGACCCCTTGTTTCAAGTTTTTAAACATATACTCCTAAGACCCGATATATGAGTCAAAGTCATTCATTTGATCAAACTTTGTAGCTCTTCATCTCAGCATGCTACATACCAAACAGTATCACCCTGGTCCTTTTGGTTAATGAGAAGAAGCTGTTTAAAGAAAATGAAGCCAGACAGACAGAGGGAAGACGGACGCTGCGCCACGGCATAAGAAAAAATATTAATTACCTTTGTAATCTGTATTGGAGGAAAACGACTTGGATGGCTTTGTGTATGAGTGCCGGATCCCGGTCGATAGGTCCAGAATTTAGCATTGCGACATGTTACTCTGATTGGACAGTCACCATCAACTGTCTGGATGTTGACATCACAGTTGTGTCGGACTAATAATGACACCATTGCTATATCATCAGCCTCACAAGCAGTGAAGAGCGGTGTTCTGCCCATGTTGTCTTTCCAATCCACATTAGCACCACTGTCAAGCAAAAACTGTAAAATTTCGAGAAAATCATCTGTCTGTTCATCATCATTGCCATCTATAATTCTGTCACCTCCTTCACATGTGTAATGCAGAGCGGTCTTGCCATCGTTACCAGGAGCACCTATATCCGATCCTTCCCGCACCAACATTTTTACCATTTCTACATTGCCTTGTTTACATGCCAGACTCAGCGGAGTAAGGTTACTGGTATCGTCAGACATGAGATCAGGACAGACCAGTGTCTCAAATCCTGTCTCTCCTCCGGATCCACCACTTGTTGCCATGGCTTCTAAGTCACAAAGACAGTCATCTTGTTGTCTCTGCCAACAGAAGTGCAAGTTATGGGTTACCACATTTACAAGTGTCTTATTATTCCTCTTTTTCAATCCAATGAAAAAACCTAGAATCTGATAGAAATATAGTTTAAAATTCAGTGAAACTATCAATTGTATTTGCTGTTCAAAAGTATACTTCATTGCATCCTCGGTCCCAGGTGAAAATTGCACTTGCACATACTTAAATTTGTAAAAGGAATTTTCACCTAGGACTGAGGATGACAACATTTAGTCAAAGAGCATAGAAGACCTGATTTTACATTAGGCCTATATTAACATTTTAAGTTACAGTTATACATACAGTACTGGGCGAACAGTCGAAAGTGACCTAAATTACCCTGACTCAGGGTGACCACTTGTTAGAGCAAAGTTACCTATTACCCTAACAAAAAAACTTTAATGTCAAAAATCGTAGATAGCCACCGGTAAACGTGCAAAAACCAGGGACAAAGGGGAACCTACATATAAAACTTGAGAAAGATCCCTCCAGTGCTTCCTTAGAAATAGCGATAACAAACTTTCATTGTAAAAATCCAAGATGGCTGCCGGTCAGCCATTTTGTTTATCTGATCCTTCTCAAAATTACAAATGCACAACTATAGACCAAGGGGAGCCTAAATCAGTCTCAAAATTAAACATGCACAACTACAGACCAAGGGGAACCTACATATAAAATTTGAGAAAGATTTCTTCAGTACTTTCTGAGAAATAGCCACTGTCAAAATCCAAGATGGCTGCCTGTTGGCCATTTTGTTTATCTGATCAGTCTCAAAAGTAAATATGCACAACAAGGGACCAAGGGAAACCGACATCTTAAATTTGAGAAAGATCTCTCCAGTACTTATTGAGAAATAGCGATAACAAACATTCACTATCAAAATCCAAGATGGCTGCCTGTCGGACATTTTTTGTATCTGATTAGTCTCAAAAGTTCACCTGTACGACAAGGAACCAAGGGGAATCTGCATATCAAATTTGAGAAAGATCTCTCCAGTACTTCCTGAGAAATAGCGATTACAAACCTTTAATGTCACAATCCAAGATGGCTGCCTGTCGGCCATTTTGTTTATCTTATCATTCTTTAAATTAAACATGCACAACTACAGACCAAGGGGAGGCTACATATAAAATTTGAGAAAGATGTACAGATGTACAGTACTTCCTGAGAAATATCGATTACAAGAATTGTTTAAGGTGGCTCCACACTTTCGCAATTAACAAGCAAAATTCGTTGAAACTTTCATATAATGGTTATGCAACTATGTAGAGTTGATTTTATGAAAATCTAAACATTCAGATAGTTTTGGGACTTTTTTGGAAAAAATACCAAAAAAATAATTTTCTGTCAATTTTAATATTTTCCGTTTTTGTGTGTGTGTGGCATTGTTCGGAACAGAAGCATTTCTCATTAACCCTACAAATATTTTATTTATCGCAAAATATGTACTGGGTAACACATGTTAAACCAATCTGATTAAAATCATATCCTACGTTCTCTACGTATCACGTGATACGTAGAGAACGTAGGATATGATTTTAATCAGATTGAT
>NW_018408892.1:554512-573496 GCF_002113885.1 Mizuhopecten yessoensis | reverse complement strand
AAATGATGGAAATAAATCAAAAATATGATATCAAAATTATCAATTTATTGTTCTTTAATGGAACCAAATTACCCTCAGTCATGTACACTTTGGACATCATTCCACAGTCCGCTAACTCACAGTATATTTATAATTACATGTCAGGTACATATGTGACCAGAGGCTATCGCATGGTATGCCGTTCTCACGTGCTCTAGCTCACACATGCATTTCATAGGTATCTTAATATTTTACAAAACATTATTTTCACAGAGTAAGTAGACTACATTTGTAAACACGATTTAATCGACAAAGCAAAACTCCCTCAACAGCGAAAATCGTAACGACCTCGAGCTTATGAACTTGTGTAAGCACGTGATATGCACATGTGAGGTTGGTACGTCGATCCGCATTCCATGTGTTTCCTATATGACCTTCTTTAGGTCGTCTGGTCTCATGTCACTGTCTTCCCGTGAGTCTGTTTATGTCTATGAATTGGAAAGCTTTATTCCTGAAGTACGTGTGATTTTTTATGCGAAACAACCAGTTTGACCGTTTATTAATGTAACAACTTCGGGTATAAATCCTGGCGGACCTGCAAATGTGTATGCAGGCCTTGCAAGACTTTCTCAAGGCTCGCCTGAAAGCAGCATCAGATGACAAGGTCCGGCCTTATTTAATAAACGAACAACAGTGGTCCGATCGGTTTGACCGTTTAAATGGAAAAAGGCCCAGGTGTTACTATAATTTGCACTACAATATTGACTGCCGATACGCAATACGGAAATGACGACACAGTGTACATGCACATTACGATCAAGATAATTGAGTCCGAGCTGTACTTTTTCCTGAAGTACGTCACGAAAATGGACACTGATGACGATGTGTGGAGCCTACAGATCTAGATGAGTCGGACAGACAACGGACCACGGATGCAGGGCGATTTGATATAGCTACAATATTTGTAGTAGAAATATTTTAGCGGTAAAACTGAAAACGCTTGATTACTACACCTTAGCAGAAATATTTCATAAGAGAATGAAACATTTATATGTGTGCTACATTCTATATATATACAATATGTGAATTGAATTCAGAACCAAATTTTGTATAAAGCACATTAAGATCACCTTCCAATCTAGCATGTTATCTATAAAGTAGAAGAAGCCAAACAATCATGTCACGAAAAGAATCCTAAACAGTTTTGAATGACTTGGCCAAGACGTTGTTGAAATGAGGACGGGAACGTCATTTCTCGTTTTATTAACTTCGTAAGCGACCCAAACTCGTCAGCTGATCACGTAGCCCACAGGGGTTTGATCGTTACAAATGTCTGAAATACACATATGCTATACTGATGTGTGTCACAGCACACATAAAAGTTCTGTGACCCATATCAGTATAGCATATGTGTATTTAAGACATTTGTAACGAACACCTGTGCACTAAGCGCGGGTTTCATCTGGCCCTAACACCAGACTAAGACATTTTGACATATATATATAGTCCAAGTCTGGTGTTAGGGCCAGAAGAAACTCTGGCTACTGATCACGATACGATACACGGGCTGTACACGACAACTACATAATATACGTGTTAGCTATATATAGCTATTTGCATGCAAACCCCCAGAGCATGCAAAAAATGTTACAATTGAAGTCGATTTTAAATAAGAGAAAGTAGCTTTATATAATAAGTGCGCAATAATTTTCATGGTGTACAAATTACAATGATCAAATGTTCCGACAAATTCTCACGCCACCAATAAATTAGGTCAGGGTTACTGCACTGCAGTTCTCCTTTCGTGATTGACCTATCAGCTTAATTCTCCTTTCTACTGGCGTGATTTGGTCATGATGTATTTATAAATTGACAGGTAGGATGCTCACGTTTCAGTCACAGGATGCAGTATTTTGAACGGTCGAAGAATGGCTGTAGTCTTGCGTATCTTTTTTAAGCAGACGACCATACTGCCCTGGTCCTTCTAGTTTGACATGCAGAAAGCACATGCAAATACAATCGACCAATCGTCGGAAAGTACTATCAAAAAGTAGACTGATTTGTTTACGTCTTATTTAATTTACGACATATATTTGCCTTTATAAATATTCTATATTGAAGTTTAAACAATAAAAATGAAATAGTTTCCATAAGTGTGTCTTTAATTATGTGTTATAGCTGAAACTAAGTTGAGATAATATTTAATTACATATGTCGCAAAACATTATAAATGGCCTATGACAGAATAGAATTTATTTTATAACAAAGACATATAAAATCATACGTCTATATATATTGTATATTACGTCTCTGTTTATAATAAAGACAAAACTATTTTCTATTGACTTACGTCAACCACGGAATTAGATTAGTCCGTGCGTCAACTGACCAGATTTACACATGTAAGCTTATATATATATATCATCTAATAACATAATATGTCATGTTGAAACGACCTGTAAATGTAAAAGAGTTGGACAGGGTTAATTGTGTTTTTTTTGTATATTTTTCTATAATTCTGTTTGTGTAATTATGTGACAATACGTTATGTTCAAAACAAACAATGATATACATATATATATATATTATATATATATATACATTATGAGTAGAGTCGAGATATTTTATTATAAATAGGGACCTATTATATTCAGTATATCTATTTCTTAATCCATATTTAATGTTATTTATGTTCTGATTAAATATGATTATCTACAGCACATTTGAAATCATGATCATAGATAAGATATATGATTATCGTTACATTGTTGATCAAAGTACAAATGTAACTTGCATTACGAATACGTTATTATCAACATGTCAAAGACTGGTGTTTTTATCATGATCGGAGACGTATATATTACATCTCTGTATACCAAACTAGATTGATTGGACCAGTAAAAATATGTTGTATATTTTGTGCCTTTTTTTTTTGGCAATTTTTAAAGAAGCACAAAATCACTCCCCTATATAATCTATTTTGATCTGGATATATATAGCCATTATGCCTGCATCCAATATTATCATTATTATATATAATCATGATCAGAGACGTATAAAGCGTAAATGTGTACGAGACTCTCTGATATAATTGAAGTTGTGAAAAATGTTGAATAAAAAAATCATGACCTAAGACTCACTCTATTTTTTCCCCTCAGACATGTAACACGAAACAATCTTTTTTTTTTTATAAAATATATATAAGTTATTTCATAACTGTATTTAAATAAACATGTATATATATAGTGGAACTGGCATTGGTAGAGCGCCCGTCTAGAGTTTGGAGGGTCCTAGGTTCGTAATTTTGCCAGTGCTCAAAGTTATTATTGGGCATGGCTTAATCGAATTGTTGGTGCCAAACATACATTTTTGATAGGCAAAATAGGTACAAAGAATGATTTTTTGGTTTAAAAAAAACCCCAACAATTTGCACATGTTTTAAAGGCTAGAATCGTCAAGTTATTTCCCTTGTTGCTATTCCGGATTCAACCAAACCGTCCATTGCTCCGTTGTTTATAATCTGTGACAGGTGCGAGGGACCTCGGAACCAAATCAATTAGTAGATGGACAAAAAAGTGACTTTTTAGACGACTGATACAATGGATAGACCGATAAGATATCAAGTTGTAAGTAAACAAAGGTCTAAGCTGATGTATGAAAGTCATATGAATTAGAAACTGGCGTCGTAGACGTCAGGGTTTGGTAACCAAACCGCCAGTCATTTGTCGCAGCTGTCAGAGCTGTCAGCCATGTTTTGCGATTGTTGTGAGTTGGTTTATATACGTCAATGTCTTGTTGTGCTTTGGTTATCAGTCGTCAAGAAGCAGGTTGATCTAAATTACACCAACAGCGGGTCATTACATACTGCATACTGAACTATGAACTGTAAACTTGTTTGAAAGCATTTCCATTTAGCATAGAATAGAAAATTATCGGACCTAAAGCTATAATGGGGTCAAAATACCCTAGAGATATGAGATTTGGAGAAAATACGGACTAGTATATAATTTTAATCCTTCAGTAAGCAATACATGGGGCCGAATACTTGAGGTGTAATAGACAGGGAAACAGGGGATGTGAGGATTGGGGTACTTAAACAATAAGTTCAGTCAAACTGTTCTCAGACGACTGCCTTCTGTACAGAACAATTCTGTAATTGACTCTGAGGAAGAGGGCCAGCATCTCCAGGATGACCTTTCAACGAACGGTGGAATGGTCAGACAAAGTGGCTGATGAGGTGTATATATATAAATACAAAGAAAGGCTTGGTGTAATATGAGGCACGATGGCACATCAAGGTCCATACCTGGGAGTGGAGCTGTCAAACGATCGCGACCTCATGATCAGCAGGATAACCAATAGACCTATTAATTGGCAACATAAGGTACAATGTAACTTGACAACTGGCATTCCTGGGGCTTCACCCAAAGAGTTGTAAACAAGAAGTAAAGGAGAAGGCCTACTTTTCACTAGTCGGGCCCTCCCTATGTATGCTACAACAGTCTGAGACATAGCTGCCCTTCAAGAAAAACCAGATTAACAAAGCTGAGATGGTTCAGAGAAGAGGAACATGTTTTACCTTTGGCTCATTCGCATACTCTAGGGATGAGAGTGTTAATTATATCCAAGCTCCACATGCACTCTCTACAGTGGTGCACCACAGCAGAGAAGACAGAGAATTGGCTTTATATTAATCAGTTCTAAAAAATGAATCCTCCCATCGCATGTGGAAAAACAGTTTAAAACATCAAGACTCTGTATGACTGGAACAAGCATTTAGTATTTAGTGTCTTGCTCAAGGACTCCAACCCGCAACCCTTCTGTCACGAGCCCGGCGTCCTACCACTAGGTTAAGTTGTGTCTCCATACTGATAATCTAATAGAAAGAGTATTTTCCCTGGTATCATACAGGAATGGTGGACCATCAGGGACTGTAGATCTAGAGCAGCAGACTGAAGTTTTTATAAAGACCTCACTCCATTATTAAGTCACCTAAACTATCCTATGATTGTAAATAGTATTAAACTTTTAACACAAAGTTTCTGTAAGTTACACCAGACTAGTTCACCCAGCAGTGAAAGATGATGACATACCTTCACAGTATTGCTGTTAATGTAATTTTGCCTGTTGATTTATACATATAAAGCGTTAACGGCTACAGGTTTGTGTTTTATTGCAACCCCCTACCCAAACATTTAAAATTAAAGACCACATCCATTTTCAGTAATCGTCAGATAACCTTCTTTTTTCTTGTCAAAATACAACATTACTGTCTTAATTCATCTTACACAAATGATTTTAAAGCTGTTAAGCTAGGTACTCATACAGTGTACAGAAAGAGACAAACAGACATACACATATGTCAATGTTTGAACATAAAAGTTATGACATTTGGACCCATTTTGTACTGCATTATGTCCAAATAATTATGTTCTGGGTCTTTGTGCTGGAAGAAACATGAATGTAGTTGGATTATAATATAATTGCACCTTTACATTTTGTACATGTGTATGATTTCCAGTTGACGAGTGAGGATGACGATGTACCCGCTCAGCCTCTAGCTGTGGCTATGGTGCTGCCCCCTGTTGAGCAACAGCCAGCACCACCTAGTGAGGAACCAGGTAGGTAAACTTTTTGATATTGGATCATTTGTAAACTGTAACAGATGATGGTATCATGGCTGATCAGTCACAAGGTGTTTTTCCAGACCAGGCCAAGTCCTTGCCTTTGGTGTGTATGGGACAGATCTAGAATGCACCTCAAATAGCATCCCCAATAATCCAGGGGTTACGCTCACCTACGCTCTCTGCACCGCTGGAATATGTCATAGCAAAATTGAAGACTCAATGTGTGTCACTTTGTTGGTGAGATGAGGACAAGTTTTATCCTTTGATGTACATCAAATTAAAATAATTTTATGGTCGCGAAACGGTAAAAATTGAAGTCGGGTGTCGCTCCTTTGTAATCTTCAAAAACAGGTATCAGCCTAGTGTTTAGTCAGGTTTTTCTCTTTACCTGAGACCAATTAAACAGCTATCTATGTGCCTTCAATTTTGCTTAAACATATTCCAGGGGTGCAGAGAGCGTACGTAGGTGAGCGTAAAACCTGGATTATCGAGAATGCTCAAATAGCGGCACGGTAATAAATTACACTGTCTACCATTACATTGAGGTAAACAGAGATGACAACCTTCAGTATTCACCTTTAAGAGTATGTATACATTGATTAAAAATCAATGAATGGTTAGTTAAATGAGTACAGTATTTACAATCCCTTGTTAGATTAACGTATATAAAACATGGCTATAATAACTAATGCACGCCTACATTTTTGCGTGTGGACTGCTTATCCCATCATTGAAAAGGTTTTGAAAAAAACCACCTTTTTGAAGGAAAGTATCTGTATTAGAATAATCTTTAGAAAACACTAGTACATATGAAAAGGTAAACTTTATAGTTGAAATGTGTATGCAATATTCCTGATTTTGATCATTTAATTACTATCATTTCATTACTTCGACCTAATGGCATGTGCATGTTTGCTGTTTCCTTAGCCCGAGTTTCCTCTGGACCCACACCAGACATCCATCTGTCAAAATGTCTTAAGTCTGGTGTCAGGGCCACGGGAAACTCGGGCTACTGTTTCCTGTGATCAGATGTTTATATTTTTTTCTGGTTGTTTATTTAATTAGAACATATGTATGGCACCAAGCTGCCGAGTTATGATGAGGCTACAACTCTACCTACATACGAGGAGGCAGAAAGGTCAAAGGCTGCAGAGGCGGAGCAACAACAGGATGTGGAGGGTCAGAACCAAGAGGTAAATACTGATGGGAAATTTTAGAAAAATTATGTTTATATTGTTTCACCCTATAATGATAAGGATTCTTGTTTGATTTGTGATAGTTTCCCACTGATTTTTGTAAGGGGTTTCTTTAGTTTTCTACTTTCGAGACATCGATGAGAAAATGGAAATTAATCTTCTACCCCTACTGCAACAGTTTGGGTCATCGTCTTTTCTCTCACATGCCTACATTATTTGTTGTTTTGGTATATTCACCTCTGGTAGGCCTATTGTTCGCTTGGTATAATGTGACTGGATGCAATGTCATGCACCCACATCCAGGTTTCATTACAATGAGTCTGCACTTAAAATGGTCCTGGACTGGCACCACAATCTTCGGACACCACCTTTATAAGAACTTTGACCTTAGCTGTTATGAGAACAGAAAACCCTGACCCCCCAAAAAAAACATAATAATATCATAAATAATTCTGACTCAATATTCATTATGTTTCAGGATATGGAACACAGCAGACATATGCTTAGAGTAACTTCCCTTGGAACAGATGGCATGTTTCTTTGCGCCTTCGTTGGTAAGCTCCATTTGAGGCTGCTTTTTGTTTTCATTAATCTGTGTTACAAGTTCCAATTTGTGGACAACCACCAAGGAGGCGTTCATAGTAATTACCAGGTATATGGAGGTGACACATGGAAGTGCAGGTCACAAGACAACTCCTGCAAACAAGTACTGATAATAGTCTCTTCGAGGTATCAAACTGATGTGACTGGCATGTAGATATTACTAAGTCTGAATAACCTGTTTATTTTAGTAAGTATATTAATTTTATCAATAAATAGACAGCAGAAATATATAACTGTAGATGTGTTGCAGTAATAAAAGCACATGTACAGCTAGCTCGGGTTACAGGTGCCTTTAAGTCCTCTAACATATTACTGCTATCACAGAAAATGTTATATACAATGTAGGATGAGTTGTGTGTGTGTGTGTGTGTACGACAAAGTTATGTGATAGAGCTTACCCAATTTTTAAGAAGTATCTCCTAGAAAATACCAGGAGATGTACTACAAATAATTCAATGAACTTGGTTACCAAATAGTAAAGTTATCGATCAGCCAAAACACTGATGTGTTTCTTTTCCCTGCTAAAAGATATTAAACTATCAATATTATCAAATTAATAAAGCGTGATTTGAAAATTACGTGGATTTTATGTTATGCTTATTCTCTGTTGTGCATTTCGTTACAAAGTTAGATAATTGGGCACTTAATTATGTTCTGACTTCAGAGCTCATCTTTGTGACATTATTTTATAATAATTATGTGATAATTATCAATACTTCAAATCGAAGAAACAGATAATCTATGTTTTTGGTACTAAAATACATCAAACATATTTGAAAGTTGTAGTACATCATTAATTTGTTAAATACAAAGTTCTTTTGCAACTGTCAGAATTGGGTTTTCTTCCATAGCTAAAGTATCGCAATAGTCAAACTTATCAGTGTCCAAGGTAACAAAATGTGATTTCAATTGTTGACTGTTTAAATATTTTTGTGGAATGATTGTACGTACATGTGTTAATTTTTTCGATGTTTTTTTCCAGTTGCATTCTTTTTTAACTGGATCGGGTTCCTTTTCTCCATTTGTGTGTTCACCACGATCGCTGGAAGATGTGGTGCCCTGTCTGGGCTCGGTCTTTCCATCGTCAAGTGGGTCGCCATCGTCAAGGTAACCAGACAATATATTCTACACCCTCTATAAGGGGCCACAGTGGCCAAGTGGTTAAGGCGTCTGACATTCTGCTACCACTAGCCCCCCACCACTGGGTCGCGGGTTCAAGGCCTACATGGGACAGTCGCCAGGTACTGGTCGTAGGTTGGTGGTTTTTCTCCGGGAACTCCGGCTTTCCTCCACCACCAAAACCTGGCACGTCCTTAAATGACCCTAGCTGTTAATAGGATGTAAAACACAAACAACCCAAACCAAACATCCTCTAACGTAAAAAAAAATCCTTATTAAAATAACAAAAACTTAAGTTGAGTGAAAATCAAATGATCTATATTTACAGGTAATCATTTTTGGGGGGTGACTGTCTTACAAACTTCAAATGGTAGGCATGTAATGACATGTTACAGCTTATGTTAATCACGGCATCATTCATAGGTTGTAGGTTTTATCACTAAAATATTTCACGTAAAGTAGACAACATATCAGCCGTTCTGTGTAAATGTAAAGGTGTCTATAAATGTTAATCTATATAAGCTATTATGACAGCTAATTAATCTAGATAACTTTGTAATGTGACTTTGGAATGACTCTTATTCTATTTTCAGCAAAACGACTGGGCTTCTGGCTATGCTGACAGCGACTCCTGGGTGTGGTGGCTTCTAATACTTTGTGGTATGTCAAACTTATGTATTATTATCTCTCTAAGTATCGCCCTCAGTAGTAACATCAATATGACAGTTTTGGGGAAGAGTGTCTATATTCCTACTCAGTGGATGTTGTACGTGTGTCAGTCACCCTGGTAAAATACTAGCCACTGTCTACCAACTCGGCTAAGGATGGTCGGTCGGTGCAGTGTATAGTGTATAGTGTATAGTGCACTTGCGCACTTGCCTTTCACCAATGCGACCAGACTTTGATTCCCCGATCGGACGTGAAAATGTATAGGGTCACCTGCCCGACCACATGGGCTTTTCCCGGGTACTCGGGTTTCCTCCCACATTAAGACCCTACGCGCGCTCACATACAGGCAAACAAGATTGATTGTCCTTGCTCTCAAAAACATCCGTGTTACCCCTAAAGACACCCAGAACTTCTATCTTGGAGGGAGAATATGCCACTCCGGTTAAATACTAGAAGTTTCCTACTGTCAGACATCGCAAGTGAGACTTTTTCTTTAATTGGCTGTTAGGCATAGGTAGAGGGACATACTAGTAAATTAGAGGTCCCAGGTTTGACCTCGAGCTCATGAGGCAATGAAATGTTAATGAATGAATTTTTGAGATGGAGACAAAATTAGGGAGGGGGCTTAATTGCAGGCACCCACCCTGTTCCCAGGACATTTACCAAAGTGGGGAGGGGGCTTATTTGCGGTCAAATACGGTAATACAGCTGTGTTTATACAACAATATATGTTTTATATGACATTGTATGTGTATATAGACTCATTAAAGACAATTTATACTTGGGAACTAATTGAGTAGAGTTATAAATGTAAAGCCAAACAATTTTTTTATACATCGATTAAGATTTTTGCACATACGAGATAAATGTATGCGGCAAAAAAAGGCTGTTACACAGATTTTTAAAGAAGTAATCATTAAATCTTAAATCTATTTTATTATCGATTGTTGTATATATATCTGTAATTATTATGTTTTTCTTTTCCAGGTTTCATGATCTTCTTGAGAGGTGCAATACATTACGCCAAGATAAAGTACGAGTGGAATCGTCTAGCTCATAACATTCGCTCCCAGTATTTCTTCACACTGTGAGTTGAGATGTCTTGCTGGACACATCAGTACTGGGAACTACAAACAGAGGTGGTGAATGACATTGGTTCATTATTGGAACTCTTGGTGAAGCGTCATCACCTGATTGATTTATTTTAATCGTGAATGTAAAATAAATTTCATATTCATTGTACCAGTTTAGGAAACCCTCAAGAATGTGATTAGTGCAGGATTCATTGATTTCAGTAGAGATACTTGAGCATTCTTATAGAAAAAAAGTCTACGAAAGCAGAATATCTTTAGTCATGTTTAGTATATAGAGAGCATGCTGTCTGTACTGTTTCTGATTGAGACAGGATATGATCACCAAAACATGAATTTAATCTGTAACAGTTTTGTAATTATCTGGAAAAATGAAATGTATACAAAAGAATTATTCAACTCAAGTCTCGTTACTGACTGATCTGTCTGTCAGAGAAAGAATGGAAACTACTTGTGTGAGTTTGAAGAGATATACTAGTCATCTTAATCAAGAGGGATACACATGTCATCGGAGTTAACATGGATATACGACACATCTGATTTAAGAGGGATATATATACAAAACTTCAGAGTTAGGAGAGATGTATAACTCATCGGAGTTAACCCTTTCATCACTGTAGATCATAATGGACTTATCCAGATCAATGCATGGAAGAGTTTACTAAAGTTACATAGGGGTGAAAGGGTTAAAAGGAAACATATATATACAGAACATCAGAGTTAGGATATATATATATATATATATATATAACTCATCTTAGTTATGAGGGATATACATATACAAAACAGAGTTAGAAGAGATATATAACTCATCTGAATAAGGAGGGATATATATACAAAACATTGGAGTTAGGAGAGATATTTAACTCATCTGAGTTAAGAGGGATATATATATATACAAAACAGAGTTAGAAGAGATATATAAGTTAAACGGGATATATAAATCATTTGACATAAGAGGGATTTACAACACATCAGAGTTAGAAGGGATATAGATAACTCTTCTGCTTAAGGAAGGTTACACAACACATTTGAGTTCAGAGTGATATATACAACTCATCCATGGTACAGTTAACACATTTTTACTGTCAAAACTTACTATTGTACATAAGGTAACGGGAACATTTTATTTGCCAATCTTATATATAGAAGAAAAAATGTCACAAGAATTTGAATTGTTTAAGTAACATCCATGTGTGGTAATGAAGTAAGTAGACAGCTTTGAGGAAATGAGAATATGGGAGGGTACACGTATACAATCTAGAACATGTATGGTGATTAAGAGTTTAGGATCTTTGTATAGACAGCATTCAATTATAATGCATTCAATTTTGTATTTTAATACATGTGTTGTTTTGTTGTCTACTGTCCC
This sequence comes from Mizuhopecten yessoensis, assembly GCF_002113885.1. Lineage (NCBI taxonomy): Eukaryota > Metazoa > Mollusca > Bivalvia > Pectinida > Pectinidae > Mizuhopecten > Mizuhopecten yessoensis. The sequence goes on along the minus strand of NW_018408892.1, from coordinate 561,840 downwards.
ATGCAAATACAAAGTCAATTCTATTCACCATTTACATATATATATATATATATGTCTTCAGAAATTTTACTAGATCCTTCTGTATTCATGTACTTCATTTATTTAATAATAATATTTACTCTGGGTTTTCTAGTAAACGTTGTCAGTTCCGTTGAGCTGCTTAATTTCTGAGATGCCAATACACTACTTGTATGCCCCNAAATTCTGTAGTAAAATGTACCAAGTGCTGAAGACATGTTCTCCTCTGGTGCTCATCTTGCATGTGACAATGTGCCTGTCTTCGATAGGTTGTCTTCCAACTGGGTCAGTCTGCATACCTCATCTGCTTCGACCTAGATAGCTCAAACCCCTCACAACCTTCATAGCATATAGCTAAAACGATCTTCACTCTTTCACTAGAGCTGCTTTTGTTTTATCACGTTCCAAACAGTACAACTGTTGGACCAAAGTTACTCTTATGTAATAGAGACAGACCTAGCGATCTGATGTTTTTTCTGGCAAGTCTTAATGAAAAGTTCTAAGACATATATACACTATATGTATTAACAAAATCTAACACAGATTTGCAGGACTGCCAGGTTGTATCCCCGTGAAAGAAGAAATCGTGTCTGTATAAGTAAAGAGCATTATGTCTCAACTTTTCTGGCACAATTAGGAATTGTTTGACTTCTTCTTTCGTGAGTCTAGGGTAAGATGTTTAATGCTCAACTTGAAATGAGTAGAATTACATACTTATGATTACAATTGTACGGAGCGTTTGTAATTTTGTTCAGTGACCTTTTATGTGTATTTCTGGAGGTTGTATTTTTTTCAGGACACTTCAAAGGATGTACATATTTTATTTAAACACAACCAAATCAAGATTTATTAAAATGCTTTAGTAGGAATTGTTTTGAAATTGATTTTATGAACTATTTAATGCTGTTGAGCAGTATTTTTAAGTATCCTCTTTCAGAGCTATGGTCCTCTTTTTGTCTTTCAGTGTGATGTGAGAAATATGTAATGATATTTAACTATTGTGGTCGCTCTAGTTTTACAGATATAACTAACTGTGAGTAAAACGTTTATATCTATTTAGATGTTTCCATCAAGTGCATATATTATACTCCCAGTAGCGTATACATGTCTGTAGCAACAAATTCTTCCATGGTATGGAATAAAAAATAAATAGATTTTATCATCACCAATTTTGTCAGTGTTTTATTTACTCATTAGGCCCAAAGTATCGCATGAGCAGAGGTGTAAAAATCCACTTGTCTGACATCAAAGTCTTGTGTGCAAGGGTGCATCGCCTGATGTTGTCTTTTTGTAAGCGTATGTACTCTGTAGTGGGCCAGTTCTGAATCGAGATGAGGGGGCTCATAGGCTCGAACATCTATGATCAAGTATGAAACAAAGCGTAGCTGAATTGAGCCATTTCGGTACATATATAACAACTTATTGTGCATACCCTTACAGCGTAAGTGTAGCCATATTGACATTGATTTGTGGACAAGTCGTTCATAGTTTACACCTTTGTGTACATACGCTTCCCTGGTCATTTGTCTGATGAAGGTGACATACCATACTAGTAATAGAAACATCATATATAAACACTTTTTGGTTGTGCTACATGAATCTTTTCACAATCCATACTAACCAACCTGAAGAAAATGTTTAGAAATATGAATGCATCTAGATGCTGGCCACACTTACGTCTGAAAAATATCAAACCTTACATCCATGACCCTAAAACTGAAACTAATTTTAGTTAATTTTGCACAGAATACTTGCATCAGTACCACAATAAAAAATCTATTTATAGCAATATTGATTTTTGCTATAGATCTGTTACCTTGAAATGCAATTATTTGTGGCCAGAATGTATAAAGTTTCATCTATACTAAAGGAAATGGAAGCCTAAAGAAAGATTTAGATTACTAGTATCTATTTTTAGTAACAGCAACCTTGACCTTTAGATACGAAACCCTGACATGTGAACTCATCTGAGGTGCATTTGTTCTGTAATAATACCCTATCTAAAGGCTTCATTAATTCAGAGACCAATATAACATAGATATCTACGCTTCTGTGTGACAAAGTCAAACAACAGAAATAACACCAGGTATATACATGTATTTTATCTCAAACAAGAGGCCCAAGGGCCTTAGCGGTCACCCAAGTTATATCATAGGTACAGGTAGATTTATTTTATTTTTCAGATATGTTTATGAAATCAGTATGTACACTAAGTGAAATACAATATTTGTCATGTCATCAAAGGAAAATAATTTTTTTAAAAATCCCTTTGGGGCCCCACCCTAACCCCTGGGGATGGGGTAGGAATCCCAACTTCACTATGTAATACCCTCATCAACCATAGATGATTCAGACCAAGTTTGAATAATTTTCTGCTGAAAATGGATAAAATATACCCAAAAGTGTCATTTCCCTATATAAACTATAGTAAACTTTACCCCCTCCCCAAGGGAGAACGGATGGCCCAAGGGTCCTGTAATTTACAATTTAAATAAAGTGCCTGATGATCTTTCCATCCATGCAGAGAAAATGACTAGTACCTCTGAGTCCGTAGAAGATTTTTGAAATATTGGTTAATTTTCCCTTTGGGGCCCCACCCTGGCCCCTGGGGTTTGGGGTAGGAATACCAATTTTACAAGGTTGTAGCCTCATCTTTCAAGGATGATTCTGACAAAGTTTGAAAAAATCCCATCCACAGGTTCTTGAGAAGAAGTCGAAAATGCTAATACATCACCATCCTAGATTCTCAAGGGGTTTATGCTCACTTACATTCTCTCCACCCATAGAACATGTCATTACAAAATTGAAGGCATGTGGCTACCTATTTTATTGGTCTCTGTAAAAAAACCTGACCAAAGGCTAGGCTGATACCTGTCCTTTGAAGATTACAGAAGAGCTACACCCGACATCGAAGACAGTAAATTTTCACTTGCGTGACCACGAGATTCTTTTGATGTACATCAAAGGATCGAACTAGTCTTCTTGTCTCATCCACAAGGTAGGGCACACTTTACCTTCGATTTTGTCAGGACATATTCCAGGGGTGTAGAGAGTGTAACCCAAGGAGTATTGAGGATAATACAACACAAACATCAACAGGTTGTTAAAATATCATTTATTCATTCAAAATCAAAATTTAATGACATCGTTTCTTATGTCTTACATTTATGTATACATTACTTGGTCATGTATATCACATTTCTGTTAACAAATATTGCCAAAATAACAAGGAAAATACTGAATCAACAAAAACATAATTTGAGGACGCGTACTGACAACAAAACCACAATAATGAATATAATGAATAGCTGATTTCCCAACCCGATCATGATAGGGGACCATACACTTGCCCAGTGTCAACTTCAACTGCATCTTTCGCAACACTGTGTTGTAAGTTTGACCTCTAGGAGTCAACATCTACCACGGAAATCAGGATATTTGGAGTAAGCTCATGAATATCAAATCAACCTTGACCAGTAAATAAGTTACTACGATATATGTATTAATGGTATGTATATACATATGCTATCACAGTCATTTTAAAGTAAGATCAAGGAAGCAGCTGATGAAGAAGTGTCGAGTTCAGGAGGTCGGTATGAACATTTAAAGCTATTAATGTTAGATCGTACAGTGAGTACATACATTCAATTACCAACTTTTGAAAAATTGAACTTGGACTTATTACCTAAGAGCTGTATATAGCAAAGTCACAAAATATTGCGTTTCATTAATGTCTGATTCCATTTGGTTATTATCACACAAGATACTGGAAATTAAACTCCATGTAGATGAGGAATCTATTTGAAGGAATCATCCGTGAAAATAAGATAAAAAAAAATTCTCAACAGCACCATTAGGAATCAGAATAATTCAGAATGTTATATTTATCATTTATTGTTCTTTTTCCCAGATTTTGAGCGCTGTGAAGTCAAATCACTTAATTTTTTGTCGAGCTTCCGGTGGAGAGCAGCCTGGCGTTTTGGATCTGGAGGTGCTGGCTTGGTAGTGCTACTACGATACAGCACACCCTCTTTGATGTGAGTGGAACGCGCGTGCGCCTTAGCTACCTCTCCACACCCATGGATCTCCGGGATATGATGGGACAGACAAAAGCGTCTCATACAGAACTCACAGTTTTGACCCAAGGTCTTCACTTTCACTTTACATTTCTTGAAACCACAAACTTCATCAAGTTTCTGCGCTGCTGCTATCAACCCATCAAAGTCATCGGCATCCACTTTTTCGATTTTGGCAGTTGCACTTGGAGGACGCAGCTTTTTCGTCCCATTTTGTTGTTTTGTTTGATCCTTACGAGAAGAAGCTTTTTGAGATTTTTCAGACGCTTTTGCAGAACAGTCCCTTTGTTGTCGTAAACAATGGATTTCATGCAGACTAAAGTTTGCCCTGATTACGTCTTTGTTACAGTGTGGACAGACCAACTTGTCACTCTGTTTTTCTTTCTTCTGACTTGGGATCTCATCCAAATGTCCAGTATTTTCGATAACTACTGGTACCTCTGTGGACTGAACCGAGGTCTCGGTGGTCACGGATACAGACTGACCACCAGGCTTGGACACAACAATGAACCTCCCCTTATCTTCTCCCTTGCTCACATGAGTTAAGGACAGCTTTCCCGCCAGCTGTTAGAAACACAAAGTTACATTTTTACTTAGTTGATAATTCCTACATAGCTCTAAGCAACACAAAGCGGTCTTAATGGCAATCCTGAGCAAGCACTTGTGGTAAAGGAAGCAGTGCTGGAGGCTTGAGTGTTAAGAAATTTGAGGTACTGCATGGAAATAAATTTTCTATTCGTGGTACAAATGACAATGACCTTTGACCTTCAGGACTGAAAAACAATTGCATGCTTGCACTATCCATCAGGAAGACGTGTATTAAGTATGAGCGTTATCGGTCCATGGAAACAAACCAAATATTCTATTTATAGTAGCAGTGACTTTGATTAATAGAATCTTTCACCTCCTTTTGGGCGAGATAGGGGAATCTCAACATGCGGGGAAAGATTCTTAAGTTACCAAACACTTGTCAAGCGTTATGTTAGGCAACTTTAGAAGCTTCCCCTCAGGTTGAGATTCCCTTATCTCACCTCAAGGGAGTAGATTATTGAGGGAAGCTTCTAAAGTTGCCTAACACAAGGCTTGACAAGTGTTTGGCAACTTAAGAATCTTTCCCCGCGGGTTGAGATTCCCCCATCTCAACTCAAGGGAGTGAATTATTCTTTTTCTCTTACCTTGTTGACCTTGTCAAATGGAAAGTTGAGTTAAATGATCAATGCATTGTTGACATGATGCCATACAATTGTTATGACTGGGAAATTTTCCTGTTTCAACCCTAGGGCGGGACTAATATAATCTCTCACCCCCTTGGGGGTGAGATAGGGGAATCTCACCCCGAGGGGGAAGATTCTTAAGTTACCAAACACTTGGCAGTCAAGTGTTTGGCAACTTCAGAATCTTTTCCCCAGAGTTGAAATTCCCAATCTCACCGAAAGGGGGTGAATGATTCTTTTTCTCTTACCCTGTTCACCCATTGGTTATCTTATATATATATATATGCAATGTTAACTTTACAGGCTAAATGCAAGGTTGACGTGACACGTTGATTCAATTGTTGACATGACGTCATTCAATTGTTATGAATAGACAAACACCCGTCTCAACCCTAGGGTGAGACAGGGATATCTCTCATCGGTAAAAGGGTTGATACACCTGTCAAGGGTAGAAGAATAATGTGTCATCGCTGCTGTACCTACCTCGTGTACTAGCATTCTTTCAAAAGACGTGAGTGTTGGTGGGAATTCCATACAATTCACGTCAGCATTGGCAACAAACTTTTCAAGTATCTCACGATACTTTTCTGTTTTCTTCTCTGTCATGGCCTCATCACTGAAAAGTAGATTTAATAAACTAAATACTTCCGTCAGATTTATTGTCATTGTTGTAATACACATTGCGAAACAATAATTTGAAACCTTTTATCAATATGTCCCACACGATCCTTCAGAGTTTAAAAAAAAAAATTCTAACCTCTTGCCCAGTGCATTTTCAGCATACAAAAATATGCTTACCCATACACTACACAACATTTTAATTTGTCGGTATACTTTTGACAAATAAATTATCATGGTCTTTTGTAATGCCTTAGAAATCTCAATTCAGTCATCCATCTTAAGTAAAAATACACTGATTTAGGTGTGGAATTGACACGCAATGTATTTACCAAATATTTTTGTCATTGTCCCTGTTCCTTCGATCCCTTGAAGAACCAATGGCAGATGTGGTACTATTCCTACTATCAGAACTGTGGCTGTGTTTGGGTTTTGATACAGATGACTTCGGCCTGGCTCCAGATCCTTTACTCTTGCTAACAGAGTTCAAGGTCAAGAGGTCATCAAGATGTTCGGGACGAACACTCTTGTTGTTGAAAACTCCAGCTGAAAAAAATAAGTCACAAAAAGAGTTATCACAATAACTGTTTTAACAAGCATGTGCCCAAATACATTTTCATTGACATCTCTTAACTACTGTATAACATGAAATGTTCGGTGTGCATAAACATTCTCGGTTGCTATTGAAGTACGAAAATAAATACAACGAATTTGGATGATATACATGTCTACTGTTGCTTAATATAGGATATCCAAGAAAGTTTGTACCACGAAACGATCTAAATGGTTTCAAGCCACGAAGGAAAGACCCATGAACATTTTGTGTTATACAGTACATAATTATATTTAGTTTCTGATTTTTTTTTTCTTTTTTCTATATAATTGTTCAAATACATTATTTTGTCCCAGCCGCTTGATTACCAGTAGTAAATTTTTTCAGATACCTGTGAAATCATTATTGATTGTGAAAGCAAACTAATAATCCATGATCATCTTCAACTTCAACAATATTTCTGAAGTTATGTTAAATAGAGAATAATACATGCCTTTTTCCATATCACACCCAGTATCAACCCGAGACTGCAATATCGGCTGATATTGGTCGAGGGTTGATACCAGGTGTGATATGAAACAAGAGGCCCAATGGGCCTGCATCGCTCACCTGTTATTAATCTAACACTTGTAATCTTAAGATTTCATAAGAACCTATTAAAAGATTTAAACATATGACGCCTCTGACCTTGATTGTCGAACAAGGACATTAGGTTGAAAGTGGATCAAGGTCATTCATTTGAACTAACATGGTAATCCTTTATCCCGGCATGCTACAGGCCAAATTTCAGTACCCTGGCCCTTTTGCTTATTGAAAAGAAGTCGCTTGAAGATTTTACGACATTTGACC
>NW_018408892.1:530577-553401 GCF_002113885.1 Mizuhopecten yessoensis | reverse complement strand
AAATATCATCACCCTGAGCATTTTGGTTATTCAGAAGAAGTTGTTTAAAGGTTTTTTAATACAATTGACCCCTGTGACCTTGAATATAATTGAAGGTCATTCATTTGAACAAACTTGGTAGCCCTTCACCCAAGCATGCTACTGGCCAAATATCATCTCCCTGGGCATTTTGGTTATTGAGAAGAAGATGTTTAAAGTTTTTGACATATTTGACCCCTGTGACCTTGACAATAGGTGAAGGTCATTTATTTGAACAAACTTTGTAGCCCTTCATCCAAGTTTGCTTCTGGCCAAATATTGACACCCTAGGCCTTTCGGTTATTAAGAAGAAGTCGTTTAAAGTAAAATATTGACGACGGACGGACGACGGACGGACGGACGCCGCGCCACGGCATAAGCTCACTTGGCACTTCGTGCCAGGTGAGCTAAAAAGGCATGCTTTATTCTGTTTATTACTTACTTACTAATAAAAGCTACTTTCTTATGATATATTTTTCTTTTGAAATATTGAAAAACGAATAATTTCCAAAAGGGGTGTGATAAGGGTTTTGTGGGCTGATACAGGTTTTGGGGTGAGATACAGCGGGGGCTGATACGGCGAGGGCTAATGTGGGTAAGAGCAATTGTGTCATATCGTTTATACAAAAAACCTGTATTTATTAGTAAGTATGTAATAAAGATTCATATAAGCCTTTTTTATTGAATATATTTTCCCTTTAGTACTTTATCTTCAAATTTCCTCTATTTTGCAAATTTTAATCCTCATTTATAAATACTTTCAGATTCCAATTTTGATAAGTGTCCCTGTTCCTTCGATCCCTTGAAGAACCAATGGCAGATGTCGTAATATTTTTCCCAAAAAAATCATCATGATTAATGGCACTTTTCCTAGGCAAATTGATTGAAAATTGAAAAATGTAAATCAGAAAATAACGTTTATGTATCTTCTGATAATTTACAAAGTCAATAATCAGTATCAATATTCACCAGTAAGTTATTGCATCTGTACATTAACATTAACATATAATATACGATAATATATTTTCCTCTTTCAGGAAAAGGATTGATCCCCCAAGACCTAAATGAATCCCTGTATGTAGCTATATGTGGTAGGCTACGGTGACACAGAAGTATCGGTACCCACAGTCTATGTAGTCCTGAGCTGTCTGAACTTCTCCATGGGATGCCATGTAATCTACAAGGGACTTCAGAAACTCGTCATGTGACACGGTCTCACTGTCACAAATCACTGCTAGGTGGCGTCGTGCCCTCGTCACTGCTACATTTATTCTTCGTCTCTCCGACAGAAATCCGACTTCACCTGAAATGATCCCACAAAATCATTATTTGGAGAAGTTGAAACATGTTGTGTGGTGACAAAATCCTGAAGTAAGGTTTTTGAAAAGACATTTCAACAACAAGTCTAAGGCTGGTGATCATTTAAGCACATTGTATAAAACCCTATGAAATGAGAAAACAATTAAGATCCTTTTCATCACATGAACTTGGCACCCACCATTATACCATCTTCATTAGTTCTATGTCAGTTTGATCTCTACTCTTCTTTTCTCTCATCTGTTTGAACAGTTTGCCTGTCTGCCATCTTCATCAATCTTTTTATCAACCTCAAAAGTTAACATGCACAACTCAGGACCAAGGGGAACTTACATATAATCAAATTTGAGAAAAATTCCTCCAGTAAATTCTGAGAAATAGCCATAACAAACCTAAACTGTAACAAGATGGCCGACTTTCATTCTTAAATTAAAGATGGCTGTCTATTGGACATCTTTGTTTTCCCTTCTGTCCCAAAATTTAATATGCATAACTAGGAATCATGGGGAACCTTCATGTGACATTTAAGAAAGATCCTTCTCATAAGTTATGGGAAATAGTTAGCACTAACAAACTTAAACTCTCAAATTCAAGAAGGCTGCCTGTCAGCCATTTTGGTTTTTGTGATCAGTCCCAAAAAATGATATGAAAAACTAGAGATCATGGGTAACCTTCATTTGAAATTTGATAAAAATCACTCCAGTAATTTCTGAGAAATAGCGCTAACAAACTTTCATTCTGAAATTCAAGATGGCTGGCTGTAGGCCATCTTGGTTTTGCGATCAGTCCCAAAATATGATAAGCATAACTGGGGATCATGGGGAACCTTAATGTAGGATTTGAGAAAGATTCTGAAAAATAGCACTAACAAACTTTAATTTTCAAATTAAAGATGGCTGCCTGTCGGCCATTTTATTATTGACAATAATAAGTGATCTGGGGGTCGGACCATGACAATAATAAGTGATCTGGGGGTCGGACCCTGGGGTAATTTTTATCATTCTGGGTCATGGGAACGTGTCGAGTCCCTGTGTGACGGACGGAATGACCACTGACCACGGACACAGGGTGATTTGAATAGCCCACCATCAGATGACGGTAGATCAGATGGTGGGCTAAAAAAAATAATTCTGCAGTGTGGAAATGTTCGTGTTTTTTGCAATGAGTAAATAAAATATATAGTATTTCCACACAAATATTCATAAATGTGTATGTGGGAAAAATTTCCAATTTTACAGTATCCCTACTAGAATTCATACTACATTCCAGTACCTCTTCTGTTACTTCGCACTAGCGTGATGATCACTGCTTCTTTCTCACGTCCTTGGAAGCCATCAACAGATTTTATCTCCACATCTGGAAACTTCGGCCAGATTCTGAGACGTAACAGCTCTACCTAGATTTGTATGTGATAAAGATACTAAAATATTAATTTGTTATCTTGTGTCCAGAGGTGGGGTCGACTTCATAACACTGAATTTCTTGATTTCATTTTTTTTTCGGATTTTAAATACAAGAGGCCCAGAGGGCCTGTATCGCTCACCTGGATACCAAAGCAATCATGGCATAATATTCTCCGAATGAGATCAAGGGAATATGCCAGACCCCAAGGCCAATCCTTGTAGCATATCTGTATTAGATTTTTCATGCCCAGCAATTTTATGTATGGTTATGGGGTGGGGATCTCAACTGTTTCCAAGCTTTGACTCAGGAACTAGGTCCCCAGGATTGTGGCCAGACCCCAGGATCAATTCTAATATCGTGACTGCATTTGTCTCTTTTTGCGCAGCATTTGTATATATAGTTTTGGGGTGGGGATCTCAACTGTTTCAAAGTTATGACCCTGGGGTTAAGTCTACAAGGGTGGGGCAGACCCTGGGATCAATTCTAATATCATGACTGCATTTGTCTTTTTATGCACAACAATTGTATATATAGTTTTGGGGTGGGGATCTAAACTATTTCAAAGTTATGACTCAGGGGTTAAGTCTCCAAGGGTGGGGCAGTCCCCAAGGCAATCCTGGAAGCATATGTGCAATCATCCCTTTATACTCAGCAATTGTATATACCGTTATAGGGTGGGGATCTCAACTGTTTCCAAGCTGTGACTAACAAACTAGGTCCCTAGGGGTTTGGTCAGACCCCAGGGTTTATTCTGATATCATGACAGCATTCGTCTTTTTATGCCCAGCATTTGTATATATAGTTTTGGGGTGGGGATCTCAACAGTTTTAAAGTTATGGCCTAGGGACTATGTCTCCAAGGGTGGGGCCAGACCCTATAGCCATCCTGGAAGCAAATGTGCATTCTTCTCTTTATACTCAGCAATTGTATACCATGGTTATATGGTGGGGATCTCAACCATTTCCAAGTAATACACCTTTTTTTGCCCCACCCCTTAGCCCGGGGGGTCAGCTCCACCATTTGTACAATTTTGAATCCCTGCATCCCATACATGCTTCCGACCAAATATGATCAATATCAATGGCATATTTCTACAGAAGTCGTTTATAGCAATATAGCCAAATTGCCCCCTTTTTGGCCGCGCCCTCAGCCCCACCATTTGTACAATTTTGAATCCCCAGTACCTAGGGATGCTTCCAGTCAAATATGTATGATATCCACTTCTTAGTTCCAGAGAAGAAGTTACTTAAAGCAATATAGTCAAATTGACCCCTTTTGGCCCCGCCCCTCAGCCCCCTGGGGGGTCAGCACAACCATTTGTACAATTTTGAATCCCCACAACCTAGGGATGCTTCCAGTCAAATATGGTTGGTATCCATGGCATATATAGTTCTACAGAAGAAGTCGTTTGTAGCAATATAGCCAAATTGCCCCCTTTTGGGCCTGCCCCTCAGACCCCTGGGGGGCCAGCCCAATCATTTGTACAATTTTGAATCTCCACCACCTAGGGATGCTTCCAGTCAAATATGGTTGATATCCACTTCTTAGTTCCAGAGAAGAAGTTTCTTAAAGCAATATTGCCAAATTGACCCCTTTTTTCCCTGCCCCTAAGCCCCCTGGGGGGTCAACCCCATCATTTGTACAATTTTGAATCCCCACCACCTAGGGATGCTTCCAGTCAAATATGGTTGATATCCACTTCTTCCAATCAGTGGTTAAGAAGAAGAAGTCGTTTAAAGAAATTGTTGACGTACGGACGTAAAGACGACGTACGCAACGGTATGGCATAAGCTCACCTTGGTCCTTCGGACCAGGTTAGCTAATAATTTATGTCTTGATTCAAGTTTCTACATTATGTGATCAAACATGCACTCGAAGTTGAATAGATAAACAAATAATGCTTTAAGTTCACCTACCTGTACCTGTAGATTGTTGAGAGCTATGACATACCTGTAAGTTATAGGGAGGTATATGGCCTACCTGTAGGTTTTAGGGATTTATAATTTGACCTGTAGAGTGTAGGGAGCTATGACTTTGACCAGTAGAGTGTAGGGAGCTATGACTTTACCTGAACATTGTTGAGAGCTATGATATACCTGTAGGTTATAGGGAGGTATATGGCCTACCTGTAGGTTGTAAGGATCTAGAACTTGACCTGTAGAGTGTAGGGAGCTATGACTTTACCTGTACATTGTTGAGAGCTATGATATACCTGTAGGTTATTATAGGGAGGTAAATGGCCTACCTGTAGGTTATAGGGATCTATAATTTGACCTGTAGAGTGTAGGGAGCTATGACTTTACCTGTACATTGTTGAGCTATGATATACCTGTAGGTTATTATAGGGAGGTAAATGGCCTACCTGTAGGTTATAGGGAGGTAAATGGCCTACCTGTAGGTTGTAGGGATCTATAACTTGACCTGTAGAGTGTAGGGAGCTATGGCTTTACCTGTACATCGTTGAGAGCTATGATATACCTGTAGGTTATAGGGAGGTAAATGGCCTACCTGTAGGTTGTAGGGATCTACAATTTGACCTATAGAGTGTAGGGAGCTATGTCTTTACCTTGTACATTGTTGAGAGCTATGATATACCTGTAGGTTATAGGGAGGTATATGGCCTACCTGTAGGTTGTAAGGATCTAGAACTTGACCTGTAGAGTGTAGGGAGCTATGACTTTACCTGTACATTGTTGAGTTAGGACTTACCTGTAAATTGTAAGGAGCTATGATTTACCTATAGATTGTTGTGAATTTATGATTTACCTGTAAATTGTAGGGTGCGATGACGGCTATATCCTGTTGTTTAACTCCTATTGTTATCAGCCTCTCTACATGGCTACTGACAATGTCAGCCTCACCTGCATAGAACAAAAGAATATTCATATCACTTGTGTTTACAAATTTTAATAAGGACTTTCATGCAAACAAATTTTATGAATACATGTTCATATATCATAACCAGTGAAAAACGCATTGTGTGATGCTTCGATGACTACCGGGTAGTTCCATATGAACACTTTCATCAGACAAATAACTGGAAATGTGTATGTACACAGGTTATAGAATATGTGCAAGATGACTATGCAACTTAATAAGGCCATAAGTGTAAATGTGAAAATGATTGCACTGTTACTCTTTAAACTGATAACAATGTGGAAATTAGAAATGGTTTTGACATCTATATAATGTAATCATTTTTTGTTTTGTTTTTGCATGTGGATATTTTTGTAAATTTTTCCTAAATGCGAAAAATGTGAGCATTTCCATGCTGTGATATTTTCTCATCTACAGTAGTACAAGGGTATGTACACTCAGTTGTTATAAATGTATGAAATGACAATCAAATTGACAAAACTATGCTGCTATGCTCTGCTATTACACATTTGTGAGAAAAAGAATGATATCCTATTACCATTTACCTTCGTTCCCCTTTGATATTTCCTCAGGTGTGTCCATCTCATTCAGGTCACACCCTGCCGTGTCAATCATCAGTAATGGGAAACTAGCCTCCTCCTCCTCAATGTTCACGCCCTCCATGTCACTACGAGATATGAACATACATAAAAGATAGGAGTTCTATGGAAACAAGCTATGACATCTATGTCAGATTAACTTATCAAGTCTTAAACTTTAATTTTCAAATCAGAACTTTATTCAAACCAAAAAAAAAAAAGCAAAGGATTTGTTTTTTTTGCCTTCAGATTAGGATTTCGAAATCCTGGTACATGCAAATTAAGTTATGAATTTTAATATTTTTAACAAAATACCACATGGAAGATTTGTTTTCACATCTTGTTAACTTGATCAGGACATTTAACAAAACAACAATCTCCCTGTGGTATTTTATCAAAATTAATCAAATTCATAACTAAAGTTGCGAGTACCGGGATTCAAAATAGTCATCTTAAGGAAAGAAACCAAAAAGGTTTTTTTCAATATTTCAATCTAAATAATTCTCGAAAGTTTTGATATAAAAATTGAAGATTTGATTAGCTAATCGGGCTTCAAACAACAGAGGGCCTGAATGATTTTATCGATGCCCCGATTCATCCATAAATTGGTGGGGAAATTAAAACTATTGAATTACCTATTCAACACTAGGTGAATAAATTAAAGGTATTACACAACTAGAAATTAGTGAAATTAGTGAAATTAGGTGAAAATGTTACATGCTATATGATATGGCTTCACAGTTTTGATATTTGATGCCTTGCACTCACCCAAGAAGATGACCAGCCACTGTTGGGTGAGCGGTCAGTTTGCTGTGGTAGAGTTGGTCAGAAGACCACTGCATGATGAGCTGGTGCATGCGGTACTGGGTGGTCAGCATACGAATGACCTTGGTGTGGTAGAGGTCAATTATCCTCTCCATCAAGGTTACTTCCAGTCCATCTTTGGCTGCTCTGTTAGATATATCAATGTTTCCAGTGAAACAGTAAACCTTGGTATTCTGCCACATTTAACTACATTAAAACCTCTGTGTATTGTCACAATTATCTATATTAAAACCTCTGTATTCTGTCACATTCAACTATATTAAAACCTCTGTATACTGTCACATTCAACTATATTAAAACCTCTGTATTGTCACAATTATCTGTATCAAACCTCTGTATACTGTCACAGTTAACTACATTAAAACCTCTGTATACTGTCACATTCAACTATATTAAAACCTCTGTATACTGTCACATTCAACTATATTAAAACCTCTGTATACTGTCATAGTTAATTACATTAAAACCTCTGTATACTGTCACATTTAACTACATTAAAACCTCTGTATACTGTCACAGTTATTTTCACTAAAACCTCTGTATATTGTCACAGTAAACTACATTAAAACCTCTGTAAACTGTCACAGTTTACTACATTAAAACCTCAGTATACCATCATATTTAACTTTCATTTTAACCTGTTTTCTGCTATTTGGTACATTAAACTACAATTTAGAGTGAAGTTGAAGTCTACTGTCACCTTCAACAACAGCAAAACCTTCTTATATTGTCACATTTAACTTTGGCTTTTTAAAGGAAACTGACATTGACTGAAGACCATTTAATCGGTAGAGTTACTCACTCTTGGCTTAGGATAGTGGGAGGTAACTGCAGGTGGTCTCCAGCAAGAACACATCTTGGGGCTCTCATAAGCGGAATCCAACAAGCTACCTCAATTGCCTGTACACAGAGTTGAAGTTCATTAAATTAATTAATTTTTAAACTAAGTTTTATTACAAAACATACAGATCAAATGACCCTACCAGCAGGACAACGATAAGACAGATTTAGTTCAAAGTATCTATTAAAACTACTGGGGCCCTCCAAAAGAGAATCTTATATGTTACTGCCATTTCCTTAAATGGACCTATCTGACATAGAGCAAATTGATTATAAACAATTAAGAGAGGGTAAAGCATCTAACTAGGTAGTGGAGCTGTGAACCGGACAATCAGTCAAATTGTCATTCATTTGAAATTTGTAATATCATTTGAAGTAATGTATAGATAGCACGGCGCACCTGAGAACATTCGTCAATGACTGTCAAATTAAAGTGATTCGCATCTAGAAATTTGATTGGTCCTTCTGGTGAGGCTGATGTCAGCGTTGCTAAGACAACATCTGCTCTTTTCAAGATCTCCTTTGTAGCTGCTTGCTCACGTTGCGCTAATTCTTTCCGAAGGAATTTCATTTCTCCACGCAGTGTGTGCTTCTCTCCTTTATCCCTAGTTTTCTTCATCTGTGACTGTAAATAGCAAAATGTTAAGACACTTTAAATAAAACATAGTTAAAGCCTTACTGATGAAATTACCAAAAATCTTATTGATTTAAACATTGAGGTTGTTGGTTTTTTTTTTAAATTTTCATCTGGGTATAAAAAGTGATTGTGCAGAAAGTCATAAAATCATGTTTTTTAGCATTCCTAGTCCCATAACTCTTGCAAGTATTGACAAATTTCACTCAATATTGAACCCATACGAGGACTCTTTAAAATGAGGCCACACATCGAACTTGGTGAACATCCGAACACAAATACACAAGTATGGTTACCATGTTCTCGTTCAATTGATAGTTTGTTTCTATAGATATCCATGCTTTATTGACAGATGAATTGTTTACTATGGTTACCATCTTAAAAGTTCATTGAATTGCAACTACAACTATCTAGTTAGTGAAAGCATTACAAATGAAATATTAAAAGAATTGTGATATGGTTTCTCTGTGCAAGACTATTGTCGAAATGGTTGCTATGGTTACCGTACCCAGGCCTTATCAATATCCTTGCGTACATCTTCCACTAATTTTGTTTCCTCACTGTTGGCCAAGATGGCATCAAGTGAGTATTTCTGAATATGTGGCAGAACACGTGCAGGATGGCCGAGTCGAACAATTTTCAGTTTGTTTCGGGCAAGTCTCTCCACCAGGTTGTCTACGGCAATGTTTGAAGGGGCACAGGTCAGCACCTGTAAATCATGTCACAAATCTAGGTCAACATATGTATATCATGTCATAAATCTAGGTCAACATGTGTATATCATGTCACAAATCTAGATCAACACCTGTATATCATGTCACACATCTAGGTCAATACCTTTTCATCATGTCACAAATATAGATCAATATTTGTATATCATGTCACAATCTGGGTCAATACCTGTATATCATGTCACAAATCTAGTTCAATACCTGTATATCATGTCACAAATTGGGTCAACACCTGTATATCATGTCATAAACCAAAACATGACTTGACAATTTACTGCATTTCAATTATACTTTGCAAGATATCTCATCAATATTTAATGAAGCACACTGAATCAAGCAATGTAACATTGTGTTAATATTACATTCAGGGTGTGTCCTTAACAATTTTTAAAAGGGGTCCTTTTCATATTAAATGTATTGCTCAAATCAGATTCCTGAGTTATTTTCAATTTCTATGCTTCAAAAGGATATATGGATGGCTTAAACTGAAACCCTAGCTTACACTGTATAGGTCACATGGACATTGCTCTGAAAACAGTAACAGTGACTTTGGCCATTTTAATATTTTCATGAACTTTAATGTAGCACCCAATCTAGCTGCTACTCCATTGCACATAAACTTAAATGTATGATTCACACAATCAAAATATTCTTTCAACACATTATGTGGCCCTTGCAGTATACATTCTTGTATGTCTTATATGGCACTAACAACTGGTCCTAAACCACCTGACTAATACCTCCACATGTGTGCATGCATGACAGTATCTGGAGCGGTATTGGTATTCTGTTCTGCAGTGTGATCGTGCTTCCAATGACATATCCGCCTATAATGACACCTCACTTGAGTGTAACAGTACGGACAGTGTAGCACATGCCCCAGACCATTCATTACTCCATCTGGGATTTTGGACTGTGTGTGCAGGAGAGAAATACTTTCTTTGAAAATTCCATGCTACAATGACTTTGGAGATTGAAGCCGAGCCATCTGTGTGGAAGACAGTGTCTTAACTACTTGGCCATATCTACCCCTTATAAAAGTCCTGACCTCAGCAAATTGATAAGTTTTTATTAGGTATTTACTTCTCATCTTATATGATAAAACAACATATATTCCGTCGACTTTTCATGGACCTTTACACGACCCTTATACCTTCATGTACCTTATTGCCGAGTTTGACAGCCTGAGTGATGGCCTCCACCACTGTAGTTGTTTTCCCTGTACCTGGAGGGCCATGGATCACAGCCACCTCTGGCTGCGACAAGGCAAATCTTACAGCCTCTCTTTGAGAATCATCAAGGTTTTGATTCACAAATGTAATTTCTGAAGAAAAAAAAGTTTCTTTCTTTTTCTAGTCTTCTAGACATTCAGAACTTTCTAGAACTACCACCAGTGAAAGCTAGTGATTAAATTAATACCTCTTTTTGATATTTGTCATGCTTACATAGTGTGTAACCATAAACAACGAATTTTAATTTTCAAGTACTTTTTACCATTAATATACAAGTACAATGTATTAAAACTTTTCAAAATTGTTAATTGTTCAAATATAATGGATTAACAATCTTTTTTTTTCATCCCTGTATCACTGTACAGAATCTCAATTGTACATGTGTATACTATAGATCATATTCAGGTGCTGAGAACTTACCTTTAGTAATATATGGTGGAGTAAGCTCCCTTTCCCCGAACAGAACTCCTACAAGTTGGCTGACTGGACAAGGAGGGAGAGACTGCAGCTCACGGAGGGCTCTGTGGTGAGAGTTACAACTAAGTATTATCTTGTTCTTATTACTATTTGTATGGCACAACCTCACTCAAAATTACCTTCAAGTCTGTAAACATAAAATCTAGTCTTGAAGTCTGCCATCCAAAGAGGAATTAACAAGTAAACTTTGGCAATTGCAGGTAGCAAAGTAAATATGGTGAACAAAGGGCCATAACTCTTCATATATTAGGTGTCAAGTGGGGGGAAAAAAAGAAAAAGAAAAATAACATAAGATATAGTTACTAAAGGCTATTGCAATCTTGAGGACCAAATATGTGTACTTTTCAACTATGACTTTACAATAACACTTATACAGCTACCTAATCACCATGAGCAAAAGTTAAAATAATAATTTCCAAACAGCAATATCTTTGATGTAAATAGTCGCTTACTTTTTCAACCTCTTGTATGTGACATCATTGGCTAGTTTCTGCAGTTTGTAAGGGCCATCATCACTTAGAAGAAAGAGATCCTGGTTGTCATCAAAGGCAATGCAAACAGAGGTCTTACTGGCCCTGGTAACGATTCCGGAACCAATATCCTCAGGCTGCTCACCTGAAGACTGGCTTAACCCAGCAATGTCACCTGTAGAAAGTCAAGGAAACTCCAACTGTCAGCCAAATTGCACTCTTCCTGTTTTGAAAATGGAGATGTTGTCTGGGTCAGACAAACTGAATGTGCATTTAAAAGCACGAAAATCTACTTTTAACAGAGGAATATTGAAAATATGTGTCTCAGTGAAGCCTCTCTCTAGCTGATCTACTATAGTCAACAATATCAAACAATAGTTTTGAAACTAGCTTCTAATTTTTATACATAAAGGGTAAAGCTTAAATAACCAATTACTTTTAAGCAATAAATGCTGAATTATTTCATAACAAGCCATTCTGATTGATATGTCTCGCCTATGCCCCGCTTTGACCATCCATGCACAAATCAGAGTAACTAAAAAACCGTGGGTGTGGCCCACAGAAAAAAAGAAAAAAAAAAACATTGACCGACAGATGACAAGCACCACACCATACCCTGGGTTTTCATTAACTTCTATTCGAACAGGCCAAATGCCATTTTTAACTGGCCAACCTTTGTAAAATTAAAAATACGAGAAACATGATGTACATTGTATATATGAGAAAAGTGGTTGGAACAGGTCAAAATCGGTACTGAACTAGTCCTTTCAGCCTGCTGTCTATTCTTAATGTACACCCTGCATACCCATGCATAAACACACAGATACTTTGTACCAGGTCAGCTGAACAGAAGTACTGTTTAAATTACTATACAGTACCTGGAGTGAATTTGTGGGAAGGCAGCTCCTGTTGATTCCTGCCCATCTCAAAAGTGATGACAATTCTCCCATAAAATCCTGTCCTTCTTCCCACAATGCAAAGTTTCGGGAGGCATATACCTCTCCTCTGTAACTCTTTGATTGGCAATTTTTCTGTCAAACATCTGAAAAGTAAATATCAGTCTGTAAAAAGGGAGAATCTGATTTAGCAACAGGTGTGTCATGTTAAGTTGAGCCATTGAGCTCCATCACTCTACAGTGGGCAATAAAGGAAATCCAACACTACTGAAGATCCCTCTAAGATTTTTCTTATCTAGATCCTTTAGGCAGAAAAGGAAAAGCGCAGACTGGCGATTTGAAATGTGGGCCACAAACCAGATAGATGCTTTGATCAAATGAGCAGTGGTGTACATGTGGGACCTAACTAATTTTTGGAAATAAAATGATTATGACCTACCATAGATCAGTTTTGCATTGATTGGTACTTGTTTGCTGTTCATGTTCTATATTCTTTCAGAATATTCTACCGGACAAGTTTATAAAAAATATGTACATTGCTGCCAAACAAAAATCTCTAATGCAGTGGAGATTTTGAGAAAATTTTAAATATTAGTGTAGCGGAACTGGACTGAGTAGATCACTGGTGACAAGGTAGCTGAATAGGTAAGAGTGTCAGTCTAGAGTTTAGAAGTACATGGTTCAAATCCTATATGGCACTGCAAATTTTTCTCTTGTTACACAACTTACATTTGGGGACTGGGTCATTTTAACCTAAATCCTGTTCGCACTATGGGTCATTTTGCCCTAAATCCAGTTTGACCGTGGTTGTTTCGCCCTAATATAGTTATGTATTTTAAAGTTATGAATATCGGTTGAAATGTTTTTAATTAATGAACCAGAGGAATCTTGGCGCCCACCATTGTACCATCTTCATAAGTTCTTTGTCTGGATATGGACAAAATCCTGTCATTATTACAGAAGAAGAAGAATTTTGAAGAATTGCTAAATTACCCCTATGGGCCCCAATCCTCAGGCCCCAGGGGAGTCACACTCACTGTTTATACAAAATTGAGTCCCTTTTGCCCAAGAATGATCCAGACTAAATAGGAATGAAATCCCTTAACCCCTACGGTAGAAGAAGGATTTTAAAAGTTTTACTCTATTTCCACTAGTGGGCCCCGCCAGCTCCTCTGCCCCAAGGGGGGCCACACTCAACGTTTATACAAAATTGAGTCCCCTAGTCTGAAGGATGCTCAAGACAAAGTAAGGATAAAATCCCTGAATTCCTATGGTAGAAGAAGGATTTTAAAGGTTTTACCTCTATTTCCCCTATTCGGCCACGCCCCTCTGCCGCCAGGAGGGCCACACCCACTGTTTATACAAAATTGAGTCCCCTTGGACTGAGAATGCTGCAGACCAAATTTAGTCAAAATCTACTTGGCCATTCACGAACGGACAAGTAGCGTTTTAAAGGAAAAGTTGACGGACGGACACTGCAGTATGGCATCAGCTCACCAGGTGAGCTAATTTGGTTAAAATTGTCTCTGGGGTTGAGGAGGAGATGTGTTTTAATGCAAAATTTTAGCCAAGTACCCCTTCAGGGCCTCGCCCCCCTGGCCTCAGGGGTCGAACCAACATCACTTACCGGTATTTAAGAAATGATTTCACTACCTTACTGATGCTTCAGATTGAATTTGGTTGAAATCTTCTCTGGCGTTTACGAGTTGCTTTTTAAAGTAAATTTAGCTAAGTTCCCCTTCAGGGCCCCGCCCCCCCTTGCCTCAGGGGTCGAACAAACCCATTTATTTAAGAAATGATTGCCCGTCCCTACTGATGCTTCAGTCCCTTGGTTGAAATCCTCTTTAGCATTTAGGAGGAGATAGGTTTTAAAGAAAAAGTTGATGACATATAATTATGATTATACCCTACATAATTAGACAAGAGGCCCATTGGCCTTAACGGTCACCAGATATATTTATACAGAGAGTTGATTTTGTTTTTAACATGAACAGAAATATTATTCAAAGTGACAAAAAAACAATATCAAAGTACTGAAAGTACTGAAAGCTAAGGCAAAAGATATATTATTATTTTTGGAATGGAGAACAAAATAAAGACGAAGTTCCCATCATATTGTACAGAAGGATTTACTGTTAATTTGTTATGAACCAAAGTTTTATGTAAAAGTGTACCACTGTGAAGTTATTCTTCTTGTGTGTACAATATATCTTTATAGGTTTGTCAGAAGAGTGGTACCAAGTTTCCTCTAGAATATATCATTTTAAACCTTTTGATAATTAATTTGCATAGGAATTAGGAATTGCTTCCCTTTGTCCATACAATGTATTTCATAGAACATTAAAAACTGAAACTGGCATTTACCCCTTTGACCAATACCTGATTATTTTAAACCATTAAATAGATTATGCACAGATTGTGAACATCTTTGAACTTTGCCTTTGTTGTTGAATAAGATATCAACCCTTGCCTTATCTAACAAAGTTACTTGGCATAAAACCATTGACCAATCAGAGTACAGTATGCTAATTAATTAGGCATGGATTTCACTCAACTTTGAACTTATCGTCTAAGTTTGTATATTGATCAATATATATTCAAGCAAGTTATCTTGTAAAGTGTGCACATCGACCAGGGTTGGCATGCTTTTTAATACGTGTGAATTTTGTTCAAGTTTCAATTTTGCATCAGTCAGTGTATATTGTTACAGAACAATATTTATAAGGATGTTTACTTGCCGAAACTAAATTGTGGATAAGCAAGTGGATTACTGCTACCTATAAATTTACAAGTCTCTCAATAATTTTGAAAAACTTTTAAATAAAGTGTTTTACATATTCACTGCAGTGAAAAGGTCTCTTCTTATGAAAAATGGAACTATTTTGAATCTGTGTTCCCATGAACAAATAATATAAAAAGCACTCTAATTCAATATGATACATTGTTGTATGTTTCAATATTGAATAAGATAAACAAAATATAAACATACATACTCACACACACACACAAGATTAGGAGAGTTACATTATTTTCCCTCTATTTCCATTGCATAAATTCTTCACAAAGAAAACAACAACTTTATAGCATATGTTCAGCTTTATCATCTTCATA
Source organism: Mizuhopecten yessoensis (assembly GCF_002113885.1). Lineage (NCBI taxonomy): Eukaryota > Metazoa > Mollusca > Bivalvia > Pectinida > Pectinidae > Mizuhopecten > Mizuhopecten yessoensis. The sequence continues at coordinate 537,991 of NW_018408892.1, read as the reverse complement.
GGCTAGCATTTGAAATAAGATGCACATATTAATTTCAAATACATTTCAAAAGAGTACTGCAAATGTACCAGCTAGAACACATACTATGTTATTACAGTTGTCATGATTGTTGGTTTCAGAACTGATAGCATTGTGCAACAAATGTTGACAACAGGACTTATTGAAAGTTGAGGTTGCTTGTGTATATGCAAACAGGTAGTGCATGATTTAATGTTGAGAATGATGGATCAAGGTTTATAAAATTTGGTTTGAATACTTAGTTAGGAATGCACTGACAATTTCTCTGTCACATGTACATGAACAGGTTGTGAAGCTGTAGCCTTCACCTTGACTGAATGAAATTGACCTTAAAACTGTCTTGAACAATTGATGTATGAAATTTAGAAATGAAGTTTCAAGAAATATGGTTGAAAACTTAAGAAATAATTGCTTTCATTGACATTGATACAATCTTGTGTGCTATCCCTCTCATATATCACACAAGATTTAATATCAAATGTTGGACACAGTAAAATCGAGCGAAGTTAACAAATATCAAGTTACATATTATAACTTTTATTTTATTTTATTGATATTGATCATAAGCATTGTTAAAAGTACAATGTATACCAGGGATCTTACATTTCTTTTACTACTTAACATTTGCGTTGACTTTTAATTCATTGGACAAAAACTAAAAGGAAGCCATGACCAGTATTTCTATCTTTAAAAACATACTTTTAATTTTTTTTCCAATTTGCTCCCACCACCCATAGTGTTATATTGATCAAAACAAACGTTGTTTCCAACATTTGTGCCCTTAGTCAGTAGTGGGTGTTCAATCACATTCATCAGGGTTTCAGCATCAAGTAGGGGCTGTTCAATCACATTCATCAGGCTTTCAGCATCAATATTCACAGATTCAATCTGTTCCAAGTAAAGATCACTGACTTCTCCATTAAGGAAAAGTTTGCGAGGAAAGCATTTGAACTACATTTGAACTATTCGCTGATGGAAGGATCTGTGGACTCGGCTTTCATGTGTCTGAGAGAAAATGATTTAGTCAGAGGTTCCTCCTCTATAAAGTAACTGACAGATTTCAAAATGTCATGTCACTGTTGGTATAGTTCTTGCAGCCTTTTGAAAAAGTTCATGAAGTCCTCAAAGGTATGAGAGAGTTGGTACAGTTCCTATTTCTCATCCTCCTTTCTCCCATCAATAACCATCCCTGTCTGTTGTAATATTGATTGCTTTCCCCCCCTAAAATAGAACATAGTTACCATATAATTTCTGCACCAGCAATAATGTTTAGAGATGATATTCAAACAAATAGGAGGCATAGCAATATGAGCTTGTATAGTGAGAAATAAGGCATTAAAGCTGAGGAGTTCATTAAAATGTTTCAAAAACATTTCAATAAGTCAATCTCTTTGGTAGCAGAACTAAATATAAACAAAATGTACATTAAATTCAACTTATAACAGCACATCATATGGGGGCTTAAGACATCTAATTCCTTAGGTGGTAAAACATGTGTACATAAAAAGGTACCAGTAAAAACAAAACAAAATTAGTTTAAACACACGCACTTAGATATTCACGGTTTTCATTAATACAAAAGATGAAGCAGAACATCACTCTCCCCTGGTTGTTTCCATAAAGAAGAAATTAACCAGGAAACATGGAGATGTCCATTGCACTCCTTTATTTTGCTTACAATGTGCAAATGTGCCTACTATGTGCTAATAAGCTTTCCATGTTATGGTTTTGTTTTTTATGTGCTGTATGCAAATGTTCTAAATGTGCTTAAATTACCATGTGCTGATGTGCTTACCGTGTTCAATGTGCCTATTAAGTGCTTTCCAAGTGATAAACTCTTTTTCTGAGCTTACAGTATACTACATGTACATACATGTTTTTATTTTATTTTTCCATGTTGTAATATTTTGGTCTCTGTTATTATACTCATGTTTTGTCTTTGTAGCTTATGTTGTATGTTTTGCAAAATGGACGTAAAATATATATTTTTGTATCTTGTACGTGCTCAAGGATTTTATCTGTAGTTTTTGGGACTATATATAGAAAAACTTTACCCCAGTATGAGGAATTGTTTTACACATTTATCATAAAACAAGTTATGTTCAGATTTCAGACAGAAGATACTCTAAAATTGTACAACTCAGAAAAGGTTGAAAAATATTTATAGTTCATTTTTTTCTGCTTAGAAATATTTAATCTCTAAATTACAAATGATAACTGTTTTAACAGGTCTAGTTTCCGAATTGGAAACCAAACCCTGTCTGACCTATAAATGATCATTATATAAGGCCAATTAAAAGTTTAAAACAAATATTGAGTTTATGCTAACCCCACAGATACTGGACACACTAATAGTAATATGATGTGTATAAACTATGATATATTATACACACTATACTTATTGGTGTGTTCGACACCAGTGTGGTTAACCAGACTTATCTCAGATTTGTGTTCTACAATACCCTTAAGTTTTTATATGCACTGTTAAAGTCAGAACTCCTGCTCTATATTAGCGCAGTAAAGATATTTTTCAAATTAACAATAAAATGCCTAGCTAATACATACCTACCCTATTTTTTTCTGATAGTAGAAACACAAGTAATTTGTTTGGCCTAATGTTTCTGTCATTTCATAATATTTAGAACTACTATACTTGTTTAAGTTTCCAAAACATCAAGTAGTATAACAATTGAAACTTCAATGAAAGCCAACATCACAATGAATCTAATAATACAATGTTTATAACATGTTTTTTTTTAACTGAATGAGAAGAAATGTAAGGCCAAATATCCTCACAAACAACGCTTAAGTGAAATCAGTTTGCAACTAAGCAGTTCGAAAATTTTGCAACACGTCTGGAGAAAGACGTTCCTCGTGACGCTGTAATTCACTAGAGTAAAACGTCCGTTTATTATGTTTGTTTTTGCATAATAACTGCTATACATACCGTAGAAGCACCTTCCTTTTTGTCATCGCCGCTGACAACATGCGCCATTCTCTGCGGCTTCGGCCGCATGCTTGGCCACAAGTCACCGAAATCGGGATACATAGCCTTATTTATGAATCAGTAGTAGGTAAACGTTGCAGAAGTGTATGTATATTGTTCATTGTCAATGCTGCTTAAACAACATGCCTAACATTAAGTCAACACTCGCCTGCATTTTCGTCTTTTCCGCTTCGCGTTGCGAATGATGTCTAGGCCTACACAAAACGAAAGTAAAATGTGCGCATGTCTAAATGTAAGGGAGATCACTCGTGTTTTCCCGCAGTATATGTCTGAAATCATTCCGAAGGTGTTGTTGTTTTTGTGTATATTGAAATAAAAGAGTCCTGTTATATGGTAATACTTCAATAAACGAAAAACACAAATCACACCAACAGACATATAAAATGTAGGCCTATCGGAGCATATTTTCGTTTCTGGCTGAGCTGTAATTAGCGAGAAGGCGATATAAAAATGCAATAGCATATCTTATGATGAAAATAGAACAAAATGATAATACTGCGAAGGTAAAAAAAGCCTTCAGGTTAGAATACCAATATGGAACTAGAGAAGGACAGTGGCTAGTTCTAACATGATTCCCGGTCTCATCTGCCCCGGCCGGTTGATCCCATTTTAGTTAGGCAAGCCTGGTGTGAATCACACGGAGGCGATTTTAGAATTAATTGACAGGATCCGTATCCATTAATAGGTTTGTAATATGAACTTTTTATGTTGATCTCCTACATAATTGTAAGTTATACTCCGCCTTATATTTCGTTAAATTATCAAGTTTACGTAACAAGTGCAAGCGAAATCCTAATTGACTGCCATGTTGGAAACTTCCTCAATCTTTCCGATATAGGTCAGACGTCTAAATATGGGTGTCATGACCAAATATGGAAATTGTAGTAAACATGACCGCATCAGTAGTAATACTATATTTGGCCGTGAAGGCCATATAAGGAAACGGATAACATCACGCGTGATCTAACATGGCCGTCGTTTCTTTTTTTAGAGTTTTTAGTAAGGATTTGTTATTTTAACGATGAACGAATATGCAATATTTTGATAACATTATAATCATATGAAGCGTGAATCAGATATATTATTACTGATTAGCACTTTTGATTATCCTCAGTTAGTTGGAACAGGACCGCTTCATAGCTCTGACCACGCAATATATAATTGTAAACAGGGACGTAAATGTCACCAATTTTAGCCAATCACAGGACAATATTTCCGTGTAAAGGGTTAATCCAGCGACAGTTCCAAGAGTAAATACGAAGTTTTAGAAGGATACTTAGTTCTAACTAAGAATAAGATTATATCCAATGACGTTTGAGTGAACTTGAGTCCGTGGTAATGGATTTTATTTGCAGTTTGTTTAGTATTACTAGAAGGTGACGTTATGTCTCGTTTATGAATATCTGAGCTCATTAACTGAAGTATTTTTACCGGAAGTTGCGTGTAGCATGCATGACCTACAGTCAAGTAGCAGTTCCCGATTGAGATAAACAGGGTGCATTTTCAATAAGAATACGACGTTGTGATAAGATCATATGTTCTATAAAGAAAAGGAATGATATTTACAAGCCATTCAAGTGCATTTGAGTCCAAAGTTACGCATAATAAAGACAGTAGGTCCGGTATATGATTCAATTTAGTACCAGTGATTATCGCTAGAGGCCGTCTGTGTGAAATCGACATTTATGAATATCTGAGCTCATTAACTAAAGTAATACCAATAGCTGGCGGCTAACGCCTTAGCTAAAAACCACCTTATTCAATATCTAGCATACAGATTTAAGACTAAAAAATATTTGAAACTAGCACCTCCTATTCTAAACAAGGAAAATAAAGAAATTTTAGCACACTGACTCTTTTGGGCCCCACCCTACAGCCCTTGGGGTAGGACTGGCTCAAAATTTCCAAAGTATCAAACTGTCAACTCAGGGTTATAATTCCAATCAAGTTATTAACATGTAATATTCAAAGTATCATTTGCCATTATAAACCATAATAAATTTTGCCCGGGGCGGGGGGGTCAGTCAGGGCTGATATGTGCATATCATCAAACTGCTATCCAATACTGATAATGCTAACCCAAATTGAATTACTTCCAATGGAAATTAAACAAATGTTGGTCCAAAATGTGATTTCCCTATATAAACTATAGTAAAGTTTACCCCCTCCCCACAATTTTGGTAAAGCACCTTAAGACCCTTCCATCTATGAAGAGTATTTGATTCTACCATATCTGGGTCTTGAGGAGAAGATTTTTGAAATTTCAGTCAATTCAACCCTTTTTGGCCCCGCCCCTCAGGCCCCTGTGGGCTGGGGACCATATAATTCACGATTTAAGTTGACCTTTGGCCATGGAAGGTTTCAGCAAAATTTCATTGAAATTGGTTCAGGGGTTTTGGAGAAGTCGAAAATGTAAATTGTTTACGGATGCACGACCGACGAAGGATGACGCCGGACAAAAGGCGATCGCAATAGGTCACTTGAGACTTTGTCTCAGGTGACCTAAAAATGTAGATTCTAGTTAATATTCGATTAGTAACCAACAAGACCAATAATACCCTGGGCTTGCTACATCAAAATACATCTTCATGTACATGTACTACGAAAGTTAAATCACAGGCATACACTACTCTTGTGAGACTAGTTTAGAATACCTCAACTATAGTTGGGACCCCTATTCCATCAACCACATACAACAATTAGACAATGTACAATGAAGAGCAGCAAGATACACTTTTAATGAGCACAGATCTAGAGATCCAGACTGTGTTACAAACATTATAAAATCATTAGATTTGGAATCTTTATCGCAAAGCAGGGCCAAAGCCAGATTGACAATTAATGCTATATACAAAATCTCGCACAACATCATTCAAATTAACCAATCATCTTACTGGACATCAGGTGACAGATGAACAAGAGGTCACATAAAATAAACACAATATCTACCACAAAAACTGCCTACAAATTCTCCCAAGAACTATCATCACCAGTCACACAAGTGATGTTCTGCTATGGGTTGTCCCGACTCCAATGATTACTCCCAGACAATTTATCAGTGTAGTTGGTTTATTAGTAACAATTTAAACACAACAAGGAGACACAAGGAGACACAAGAAGACACAGTGACCTGAATAAAAAAACTATACAAACGACTATACATCCAAATTACATGTAAATGATAATTTGTTTACTATAATTCATACTGATAATGAGAAGAGATGACCATGACAGCATCAAGTGGATTATCAGCAAGTTTAATCCAGTGTTTACTTGTCGCGCACTGCACATGATTATTATTGATAAAATAGTTCTATGGCCGGACTAGTAGTGAATTCTATTTAAAGAATCCATCAACTGGGAATAGCTGAACTTCGCTGATCTTTATGGAAATTACTGCTGACTCAACGTAGGATCTCCATCCCCCCTACCCCGTATTTATAATTCATACAGTAAAGTACTAATTACCTACATAAGTTTATCATATTATTACTTACGTATTTGATATTCTATTCAAATCCCCTAACGTTACTTTTATACTCACATTGACCCTACTAGTTATAGCGACCATGTTATGTGGCTACGTGGGCATATATATTTTTTTATCTTAATTTGGTTTTTTTCACATGTTCTTTTACAAAAGACAGTACATTAAAACACAACTTGCATACACTCTTGCTGTCGTACTATTGATATTAAAGGAGATCTTTTGAATTCCCATCCGAGATGCGCATTACACAAGCAGTACCTGTGTATTTGTGACCGTAACAGTCTGGAGTTGGAATGGATGATTCGAAATTGGTTAATACACATCTTGGGCGGCAATCGAATTAGGTACAAGTTATAGGTGCATATATGGATAAATACACAATACTTGGTAAATAAGCTATGGTATCATTAAGTTAGAAAAGAGTCTCCATTTTTGGAGAAAGGTATTTTGTTTTCCTTTACATGTTGTGATATATTTTTCCACTTTTTAATTGTACACTATATCTCTCTTTACACTTTCTATAAAAAGTGTATCACCTTTCATACGTTGTTTGTAAATGTAATATTTAACAATTAGCATAATAAGGTTCTGCACATAATATGTTTTACATACTTTCCCAAATAAAACATCTTATCTTGTTTGGCAAATTTAATGTAAACAGAGGTTTTTGAGAATATCCAGTTTTCAAGAAGTAGCCAAAGCCTCTCTACATGTTCACATTCAAACAAGAGGCCCAAGAGGGCCTGTATCGCTCACCTGAATATTTAAGCAGTCATAGCAAAATATTCTCATTAAATATTATATTGCACTAAAAATATTTCCCTCACAAACTTTGTTGGCTCCATCTGTTGAAACTACCAGCAAAATATTATAACAAGATTCTATGCTTTTTGATTCTT
>NW_018408892.1:482454-529716 GCF_002113885.1 Mizuhopecten yessoensis | reverse complement strand
CCTGTGACCTTGAAAGTAGGTCAAGGTAATTTTCATTCTCAAACTTTGTTTGGCTCCATCCCAGGAACCAATCAGCCAAATATGAAGATTCAATACCTTTTAGTTCTTCAGAAGAAGTCGTTTGAAGTTTTTGACATATTTGACCCCTAGCTGTGACCTTGAAAGTAAGTCAAACTAATTTTCATTCGCAAACTTTGTTAGGCTCTATCCCAGGAAGCCACCAGCCAAATATAAAGATTCTATACCTTTCAGTTCTTCAGAAGAAGTTGTTTGAAGTGTTTGACACATTTGACCCCTGTGACCTTTAAAGTAGGTCAAGGTAATTTTCGTTCTCAAACTTTGTAGGGCTCCTACCAACAAAGCTTTCAGCCAAATATCATGACTCTAGGCCTATCCGTTCTTCAGAAGAAGTTGTTTAAAGGAAAAGTTGACGGACGAGGACGAATGGACGGATGGACGACGGACGCCGCACCACGACATAAGCTCACTTGCCCTTAGGGGCAGGTGAGCTAAAAATATGTGTAGTCAAGTTTCTTCGGGCTGTTTGCAGAATGGACAAAGTGGGTCCACGGCCATGTAATTGTAATTATTAATTGAAATCCAGTAGAAGTATATATAAAGTATCCTGAAACGTATTTAACATTATTATTTACAGCTGTTAGTATATTTTAGATAAAAATGTAATAAAAATAGGCTTACTTACTGTCTTTACTCTGTGGCTGTAAGGCACACAGAGCTACATACAGTTTTATCAGTGCTGCTCCCTACAGGGTTATTACTCTAGACTATTGCATAAATACACGTGGGGCTTTCTGGTGAGGCTCCCATGTGCATATATGTTCATGCAGGGTCAAAGTGTCTCTCTCAGCCAATTCTATCTCTCACCTCTCACACGTCACAATAACAACCCGATACAGGAACATTACACACACCATGACAGATATATACATACAGTCGATCGAATCGACACACACAACCAGCGCAAGTAGTTATAAAATAGTGTGACATTTCGTTTGTATCACAGTGGAGTCAATTAAGTGCTCCCTGTTCGAAATAACCTAATAATGTAGTAGCGTAATAAAATAATGTTGGCTGTCTTGATTGTACCATCTCCAGAGTAAAGAAACAACACAGTTGGTAAAGTTCATGAAGTCCCAAACTCACATAAGAATACAGTTACACAAAAGAATAGTCCACACTGCACTCAGGCTCACGTCCGACTCGTCCTCTCACTCACGATCACGCTGTTTTATTATACCCTTCTTGTTTACTCCTATTCCTCAACGAGATATTAATGTCAGAAGTGACACCAAAGTGGGCATCTTCTGAAATGTTTTGGGCACCCTCATAATTGTTAAGGAGGCTCCCCCCTTTCGCAATTAACCAGCAGAATTCAATGTCGAATGAAAGTTTTACATTTCGATAAACTGGGGATTTTTTGGTAAAAAATACAGAATTATTGATTTTTTGTCAAATCTAACACTTTCACATTTTTTGAGTGTGTTACATTGTTCAAAACTATTACATTGTTCAAAACTATTACAACAATGAAATAATAAAAAGAAGCATTGCTAATCAACCCAGCTTCGCCTCTGGAAATAGTCCTGGCCTCGGGGGATCATAAACTTGCTATATCCCTCACACCCGTACTTTAACTGTTAACTATATATAAGCTAAAAGAAAACAGGGCACATAGTTTCATACAAAAAGAATGAAAAATTGAACCAGATACACACAAAGTCTTTATTATTCATTTATTTTACATTTTACAATAATTTTGATAGTGATGGGAGTTGTCTACCTTGAAAAAATCGAAACTTTTTGCAGAGGGATAGAATTTAAACAATGACAGCTATACCAAAAACGATGGAAATAAATTAAATTACTACATTAAATTGTCAATTAACTGTTCTTTTATGGAACAAAATTACTCTCGATCATGCCATCATTCCATAGCCCGCTTACTCATGGCAGGTACATATGTAACCATAGGCTATCGCATGGTATGCTGTTATCACGTGCACTCACATGCACTTGTATTTTATAGGGATCTTGATATTTTACAAACCACTATTTTCACAGAGTTATTGTAATTGCATTTGTGAAATGATTAATTTGACAGAGCGTAACTTGCTCGACAACAAAAGTCGTAGCGACCCCGAGCTTATGAACTTCTGTTATATGTACAGGTGAGGTCGGTAAACAAAACACATCAGTCTGCATTCCATGCGCCTCATATACGACCTTCTTGAAGTCGTCTGATCTTATGTCAGTGTCTTCCAGTGAATTAATTAATGTCTTTGTATCATAAGCTTTATTTCTGAAGTGTGATTTCACATTTCCAAGTGAAGTCTCGGTATGGGGTGTTGACACATCATCGTCACGCACGTGTACTACTGTTTACCCGGTGTTACTATAATTTACACTACAGTAATGGAATGCCCGATACGCAATACGGAAATGACGACACGAAAATACAACAAGAAAAACATGTGTATTAATACGAAGGGTGGGAAGACCTTAAGTGGGCACTTTGTTAGTAACTTTAGCCTAAAAAGAAGTGGAGTCGTTGGAATTTGTCTTGGCACTAATATAACTCATTAGCTATCTCTGCCAGTATAGTTGTTCTAACGATGTCCAACACGACTCCTCATTAATAATGACACGACCTTTAAGAGTTACTACCCTTCTATTGCGATATACATTACAATAGCAATTTATTATGTCAAATATGTACATGTCAAGCTAAACCACCGTGACCACTCGTTATGTACATAATTTTAATATAATATCTAAAAATTACGAAAGTATATTCTTTGAAGTGCTACCTCCTAGGGTCAATTGCACTCCAACCATGGAGTTCTGATCCTGGGAACTGTTGGTATTCATGGAAGAACATGTCGAGATGTCCAGTGTAACAGTTCACTTTACTCTAAGAAAAGCAAGATCCTATGTATTTCCTTCCCCGGTGAGTAATTGTGGTGTTCTTACCTTGTTTCTTCTATTTCAGTCTCCCTCTCCTTTTCTAAAAGTCGTAGGTGTTTACCAACGAACTTCTCCATGCTTGCCGTCACACATCAAACGGAAGTTGATAAGCGCTGACAAATTCTGTGGCGGTGGCGGAATCCGGATCCGAACAATTCGTTTTTAAATGTGCGCAAAATTACGTTTGCCAACAAATATAACTACCGTATGCATTCTGCATGTAGGAACAAGTGTCCCAATGTGCCAGCATCGCTCACCTGGTATAAAGCTCACACTTGTAACCTTAAAAGTGGTCTAAATAAAATAAAGCTACAGGCAGAATATCAGTATTTATAATTAAGTCTTTCAAAAGAACCTGTTAAAAGATTTAAAAACATTTCACCCTTGTGACCTCGGAAGTCGACCTCAGGATGCAACTTGCAAAATATCACCACCCTTTGTTTATTGGAATAAGGTCATTGAAATGTTTATACATATTTGACAAAATGTGACCTTGAAAGAGGGTCAAGGTCATTCAATAAAAGAGCTTGATAGCCCTTCATCCAAGCATGCAACTGTCTAAATATCAACATTCTGGGCTTCATGGTTATTCAGAAGAACTAATTCGTTTAATGATTCAAAAAAAAATTGACCCCTGTGACCTTGTATATAAGACAAGGTCATTCACTTTAACAAACTAGGTAGCCCTTGATCCAACCATGCTACTGACCAGATATCAACATTCTAGGACTTATGGTTATTCTTCATAAGTCTTTTAATGAATTTAACATATTTGACCCCTGTGACCTTGAATATAAATCAAGGTCATTCATTTTAACAAACTTTGTAGCCCTTCATACTAGCATGCTACAGGCCAAATATCAACATCCTGTACCTTTTGGTTATTCAGAAGAATTAGTCATTAAAAAGATTTTGAACATATTTGATCCCTGTGACCTTGAATGAATGTCAAGGTCATTCATTTTTTTAAAACTTGGTAGTCCTTCATCCTGTCATATTATGGGCCTAATATCACTGTACTGCGACTTTTGGTTATTCAGAAGTAGTTTAAAAGTTTCAAACATATTTGACCCCTGTGACCTTAAATATAAATCAAGGTCATTCATTTGAACAATCTTGGTAGCCCTTCACCCCAGAATGTTACTGGCCAAATATCATCACCCTAGGCCTCTCGGTTATTCAGAAAAAGTTGTTTAAAGATTTTAACATATTTGACCCCTGTGACCTTGAAAATTGATGAAGGTCATTTATTTGAACAAACTTGGTAGCCCTTCATCCCATCATGCTTCTGGCCAAATATCATTACCCTAGGCCTTTTGATTACTGAGAAAAAGTTGTTTAAAGTAAAAAGTTGACGATGGACGACAGATGCCGCACCATGCATAAGCTCACTTGGCCCTAAAAACGGAGAATTCAATATAACACGATCATGACTGAGGCTTTCTTGATGAACGATGGCAATTATACACGTAAGTGAACTCATCTTTTGGTTATTGAGATGAAGCTATTTAAATATTTTAACAAAACTGGAAGCAATTCATCTCAGCAAGCTTATTATTCAGAAGATGCTGTATAATTATCTACATATCAGTGGTCTCCCCAGAATGTTTTGAAAGAAGCATGGTATTTCAATATTTCTGTTAAAGCAGCACTCTATGTAAAATCAAAGCAGCATGGTAACTTTAGATTTACTATGAATATATAGCTGAGAAGATCTAGGATAGCAGCATGGCAAGAAATTATAGGAGCATGGTGCCATGCTGCAAATTTGATCTTTGTGACCTTGAAAGTGGACAAATGTCATTCAGTTGAACAAACCTTGTAAAATATTTCATTCCTGCATGCTGCTGGGCAAATGATGTCTTCCTGGGCCTTTTTCATTATTCATCAGAAATTGTTTGAATTTTATTTTAAACAATTGACCCTATTGACCTTCAAAGTGGATCAAGGCAATTCATTTAAACGAAGTTGGTAGCCATTCATCCAAGCATGCTTCTAGGCCTTTTGGTTATTCAAACTAAGTTGCTGAAATATTATAAACATTTGACCCAAGTGAATAAGAAAGGTCAAGGTCATTCATTTGAACAACCTTGGTAGCCCTTCACCCCAGCATTGAGAAGAAATTGTTTAAATATTTAAATATACCCAGTATTTGACCAGTGACCTTGAAAGTGGGTCAATGTTATCCATTTGACAAAGTTTGGTAGCCCTTCATTCCAGCATGCTATTGATCAAATATCATCCTAGGTTTATATTGGTAAAAGTTGACATCAGACGGCCGTTGATTGCCGCGCCACGGCATAAGCTCACCCAGCCTAAGCTCAAAATGCTACCCCAGGTGATGGTATAAAGAAAAAGGGAAGAAATCTCTCGATGTTGAAAAAGAATCCACTCCATACTTCTTCACATTAAAAATCACATTTCTAGTGATTCACTATAAGTATCAAAGCTAGAAACCCAAAAGGGATCTTAGCACCCACCATCATACAATCATCATTGGATTTATGCAAGTTTGATCTTTTCTCTCCTTTTATCTAATAGATTCATGGTCTTGTCAATAGTAAATGCATTTTTAGGGTAATTTTTTATTAAAACTTCATATGGCTGGGTTTGACAGTGTCCTAAATCAAAGTTAAGCCTATTACCTAAACAAGAGGCCCATGGGCCTTAACGGTCACCTGATATATTTATACAGAGAGTTGATTTGTTTTTTAACATGAACAGAAATATTATTCAAAGTGACAAAAAACAATAAAACCACCTTATTCAATATCTAGCATACAGATTTCAGACTAAAAAGTATTTGAAACTAGCACCTCTGATTCTAAACAAGGAAAATGAAGAAATTTTAGCACACCGACTCCTTTGAGCCCCACCCTACAGCCCTTGGGGGTAGGGCTGGCTCAAAATTTTCAAAGTATCAAACTGTCAACTCAAGGTTATAATTCCAATCAAGTTATTAACATGTAATATTCAAAGTATCATTTGCCATTATAAACCATAANCCATCTATGAAGAGTGTTTGATTCTACCATATCTGGGAATTGAGAAGAAGATTTTCGAAATTTCAGTAAATTCGACCCTTTTTGGCCCCACCCATCAGCCCCTGGGGGTCAGTCAGGGCTCATATGTGCTTATTATCAAACTGCTACCTAATACTGATAATGTTAACCCAAACTGAATTACTTCCAATGGAAATTTAACAAATGTTGGTCCAAAATGTGATTTCCATATATAAACTATAGTAAAGTTTACCCCCTCCCCAGGGGGAAATGTGAGACCTCAGGGTCAAGAAATTCACAGTTTTGGTAAAGCACCTCAAGACCCTTCCATCAATGAAAATTATTTGATTCTACCATATCTGGGTTTGAGAAGAAGATTTTCGAAATTTCAGTCAATTCAACCCTTTTTGGCCCCACCCATCAGCCCCTGGGGGTCAGTCAGGGCTCATATGTGCATACTATCAAACTGCTACCTAATACTGAAAATGCTAACCTAAATTGAATTACCTCCAATGGAAATTAAACAAATGTTGGTCCAAAATGTGATTTCCCTATATAAACCATAGTAAAGTTTACCCTCTCCCCAGGGGGAAACGTGAGACCCCAGGGTTAAGAAATTCACAGTTTTGGTAAAGCACCTTAAGACCCTTCCATCTAATAAGAGTATTTGATTCTACCATATCTGGGTCTTGAGAAGAAGATTTTTGAAATTTGACCCTTTGGCCCCGCCCGCAGGCCCCTGGGGGCTTGGGACTAACCTGGCCACTATTTTTGTTGACCATTGTCCATTGAAGGTCCCTGCAAAATTTCATTAAAATTGGTTCATGGGTTTTGGAGAAGAAGATTTTTGAAATTTTAGTCAATTTGACCCCTTTTTGGCCCCACCCCTCAGGCCCCTGGGAGCTTGGGACTAAACCGGCCACTCTTTTTGTTGACCTTTGTCCATGGAAGGTACCTTGTTTACGGACGCACGACGGACGAAAGGCGATCGCAATAGGTCACTTGAGACTGTCTCAGGTGACCTAAAAAGTTACCGATAAGTGTAATATATATATATATATATATATATTATAAAAAGAAAAATTCTCAACAAGTCTTTAGTACTTTCATCTCTTCTAGGAGATTCTTCAGACTCCTATAAGCTATAAGTATTTAAATATATATATATATATATATATATAAAACAAGAGATTTCACTTTCCTGGCAGCCATATTTTTTATCCTGATCAAGCATCTCATTGAAGCTGAAAACAAATATGCAAACTGGCGAACAGGAAGAATCATCTTATACATGGAAAATCTGCATATATATGGCATTTGAGAGATCAGTCAAGTACATCTTGAGAAAAAATGATAACAAATTTAAACTGTCAAAATCCAAAATGGCTGCCATCATGTTTTTTTTTTTTTATTAAAGTCTCAAAAGGAAATATGCACAACAAAGGACCAATTGAAATCTATATATGTAATTTGTGTGAAATACTACTACTTGAGCTATAGCTATAATGGAAATAAAATGTAAAATTGTAAGATAGCTGATTGGCAGACATCTTATTCTTCTGATCAGTCAAAATCACACAGGCACAACTAAGGATCAAGGATAACCTACATTTGAGAAAAATCAAAATGGAGATGATAAACTAAACTGTCAAAATTCAAGAAGATGGTAAACAAAATTATGACCCATCGTCAGGTGGCCATATTGTTTTATTTACCTTTAATAACTATTTTTATTTTATGCTATTTAATTTAAAGACCTAAGGGGACCTGCATATGAAATTTCCGAACGTTCTATCAATAACATGTTGAACAGTTACTGTTAAACCCAATTCATAAGGACATGTGGTATCTCAGATATGACAAGCTTCGCACATGGATCAAGAATCTTACGGTTATATATATTTGGACCTAACTGAGGTAATCGGAGTAGTTTTACACGTTCTAGTGGTTTAGATCAAGTTTTGGTAATACGTAACACCACCCAAGAAGAGTATATGCCATGGTTGGGAATGGATTTTTTTACCAAAAAACTCAAAATCTCTGTTTTGGTTCAAACATAGCTATAACAAATTTTCAGGTCCCCTGTGCATAATTTGCACCAACAAATGTATACCGATTACACTATTACATTGGGTTACAATACTGTTTGCTACATGTTACCATACAACTGTCATGTTACACTCATAACTCCAGCTGAATTTGAACTATTTCCTCCTGAGAGTAAACAAACATTACCCTAAAGCCAAAGATTGAAATGACCTAACTTTAGAACTGCTTAAAATCCAATTTACAAAAGCCCTGGGTGCTGAGGGGTGGGGCCAAAGATGGTAATTTGGCTATATATTCTTCTGTGGATTCAAAATCATACAAATAGAGAGGCTTAAGGGTGGGGCTAAAAAGGAGTAGTTCAGCCATATATCTCTCAAGCGACTTTTTCTCTGGAGCCGAGATATGGATATCAACCATTTTGGTTTAGAGCAATCTTCAGTGGTTGAGGATGCAAAATTTGTATATATTGAAGGGCAGAGACTCCTGGGTATAAGGAGCGGGACCAAAAAGACTTTTTAACTTGGACATTATTGAACTTCCCAACCTTTAACCATGTATACAATTGCTAGGCATCAGGTGATAAACACAATGATATCACTCATGAATGTTATAAGAATTGACTCGTGGGTCTGCCCTCATCCCTATGGACCTAATTCTGGGGTCCTTACTTTGAAACTGCTTAAAACCCCTACCTCATTACTATATAAACCGTTGCTTGGAAATTCTTTAATTCTAATTCTAACTTAAATTATTTTTATTGGAAAGCAATGGTGGAATAAAGTAAAAGTCCTATGTCGAGGAATTGTTCCTAAACGGTTAACTCCAGCAAAATGTTTTCTTATAGAAAAAATATTAGGGAATTTCCAAACCGGAGCAAGAGTTAGTTCAAAATCATCTGTATAATTCTGAGGGATAAGTAGCCCGAGTTTCCTCTGGCCCCTACACCAGACACCACAACAGACACCTATCTGTCAAAATGTCTAAGTCTGGTATCGATTCCAGAGGAAACTCGGGCTAAGGGGTAAGATGATAATGATATCATTGATAGATTGCATTCTTTGATCTTTGGACCTCCAGTTTCAATTTTTCAACAGCTCTCTTCACCATTTCAGCTTCAGTCCCAGAAACAAGTATATGATCAGATTTTTGGATATCAAATCGAATAGCAGATCCTAGCTCTAATTTCAATTGCTTTATATTCTGTCCTCCTCTCCCAATGATCATTCCACAAATTTTTGAGTGTTTTTCAGCATCCTCATCTGTCAATACCTTTTCCGCAAAGGGTAGATACATTTCATTCTTTGCTCTTTGGACCTCCAGTTTAAATTTTTCAACTGCTTTATTCACCATTTCAGCTTCAGTCCCAGAAACAAGTATATGACCAAGTTTTTTGGTTTCCACTTGAATAGCAGATCCTAGCTCTGATGTCAATTGGTTTATATTCTGTCCTCCTCTCCCAATGATTATTCGACAAATTCTGGAGTGTTTTTCAGCATCCTCATCTGTCAATACCTCTTCTGCAAAGGGTAGATCAATTTCATTCTTTGATCTTTGGACCTCCAGTTTCAATTTTTCAACAGCTCTCGTCACCATTTCAGCTTCAGTCCCAGAAACAAGTATATGACCAGGTTTTTTGGTTTCCACTTGAATATCAGATCCTAGCTCTGATGTCAATTGCTTAATATTCTTTCCTCCTCTCCCAATGATTATTCGACAAATTCTGGAGTGTTTTTCAGCATCCTCATCCGTCAATACCTTTTCTGCAAAGAGTAGATCAATTTCATTCTTTGAACTTTCGACTTCCAGTTTAAATTTTTCAACTGCTCTATTCACCATTTCAGCTTCAGTCCCAGAAACAAGTATATGACCAGGTTTGTTGGTTTCCACTTGAATAGCAGATCCTAGCTCTGATGTCAATTGCTTAATTTTCTGTCCTCCTCTCCCAATGATCATTCGACAAATTCTGGAGTGTTTTTCAGCATCCTCATCTGTCAATACCTTTTCTGCAAAGGGTGGATCGATTTCATTCTTTGTTCTTTGGACCTCCAGTTTCAATTTTTCAACTGCTCTATTCACCATTTCAGCTTCAGTCCCAGAAACAAGTATATGACCAGGTTTTTTGGTTTCCACTTGAATATCAGATCCTAGCTCTGATGTCAATTGCTTAATATTCTTTCCTCCTCTCCCAATGATTACTCGACAAATTCTGTCGTGTTTTTCAGCATCCTCATCTGTCAATACTTTACCTTTTGGTAACATTTCAATTCGTTGGACTTCCCTAGCTACTTTTTCTGTTGAACGCTTCACCCCTTCAGCATCAGTTCCACATACGAGTATATGGTCAGCATTCACTTTGACAATGAATTCACGCCCACACTCCAATTCGAGTCTGTTTATGTTCTTTCTATTTTTGCCGACGAAAAGCCAAGGAGCAAAATCCTTACCGATTAACACCTTCTGTGTAAAGGGTGTTCCGCAGTCTGCATCGTTACCACATGCACGTGATACTGAAAATGAACTCCGTGATAAAATCATGTTTTGGAACAAGCATTTAACATTTCTACCAACATTGAATGCTGTATACTGGTGTCGACAACTAATTAATCGACTATACATTCTTGCCAGTACAGCCATTATTCCACGCTACAAGCAAACCGGAAGTACTATACAGTACTATACAGTATAAACTCAATAGCCGGACCCAACCTTCCGGAAAAGTAATTTAACCTTCTAAAATTTTGTATAACTACAAATTAAATGTACATGTTCTTGAACGCAGTTTTTCGTTGAAAGAAAACTAGTCACTATATAAAATGATAACATGAAAGCTTATAGACTATAAGTCTAGATCTAAAACCAGTATGAAAGGCCGTTCATGTCAAAACCGAGATTATATCAAACTCACGCGTTAGTATTTAACGCGTTTAAACATCATTTAATGCATTAAACAAGAACTTAATGCGTTACATATTATCACGTTGCATGTTAACTTTTTTCACATTAAATAAACAGCTTCCCAACTTTATCGCGTTAATTAAATGGTCATTTTTTTAACAGGTTAAAGTGTCATAAATGAAATTGGGCCAATCAAATTTGCTGTTATACACACTTGGCTATTCTGGTGAGCTTAAAATGAAAATTAATGTATAATGAGTTTAAAAAAAACTCGCCCAGAGACCATGCATGCATATCAACTAACACATTAGCCTTAAATTTTTGATAACTATACTTTGTAATCAAGTTTAAAGGAAGGGATAAATCGAATATGTCATCCAACAAGAAAATTGCATAAACAGAATAGTTACATTTAAGAATCATTTAAATATGGCAAATGTGACGAGAGTACGCCCACAGGAGCGTGGAATTTTATTTTTTGACAAAAGTTTAGGCTGCTCTACTAATGAGCTAGCATATTATACATTTTTTTGTATTATAATTACTGCTACCTATTATTAATTTTTGACGGACGCTCTGGCCCCTGAGCTATTTAAGGGAAATTTCCCCTAGCATAAAGTTGGAAGGCGACCGTAATCCTATGTACAATTCAAATCTGTCACATTAAATGATGCAACTTGTTCTTGAGGACATTAAGATAATAATGATGAATTCTATCAATATATTGCCAAATTTATCACCAGAAACAACAGCCGGACAAGACTAAAGCACTCAAAGACGTCATGCATTTAAATCTTAAACATCAAACTGCGATATATATTCAAAAACAGGTTTTTTTCCAAGGTTAACAATTAAGGACTTGAACAGTTTAGACGAATATTGTGTTTTGTCGGTTAATTTGGACAATTTCAAAAACAGACTACTGACTAGTGAACCATTTCATACCCTCTCGCTGTGTGCTATCTTCCGAATTGAAGTATACTCAGTATCAACACAGATACAGATACAGTCCGACTAGGAAGTCTGGGCTGAGGGTTCGATCCCCGGTGGAAGCACACTTAACTAAATCTTCCTGTAACAAATGGTATCAGTGACCCTCCCTGTGGTGACAGGGAGTTAGAACCTGGGTTGTTGTGGTGTTCGAGGGCTGCATGGGTCTAACCAGGGTTTAGTGATGGAAATTTATTCAAAAATTGTTTTGTTTAATTCACTTTTGAAGAATAAAGAACAAAAATAACAGAAAAACTTAAATGGTGGTAAATATGTGATACTGACCAGCTTGGTTTCACCTCCGTTATCACTTTTTAGGTTGTAATTACATCATCAATCATGGATTTCTGTTGAGGTCAATATGTGGTTATATGAACATGAGAAAGCGATATCAACCGAAAAGATGTTGATGAAACCACATCTTCAATGAAAAAAGTCTTAAATTGACATCTTTTAAAAAACTATATCAAAATTTGAATCTTGTATAAGTCCATGCTAGAAATATGCCTACACAACCCAGGCGCGTAGCTAGCCCCTTTACCATGTGAAAGCCTGACATGAGGTTGCCGAGGGTCTTCCCCCTCCCGTAACGGGTTCTAGGAGGTCTCCCCCATGAAAATTCTGTTTTCTAGAACGTCTCTGGGGGGTCTCCCCCATGAAAAATTTGTTTTCTAGAACGTCTCAGGGGCCATTTCCAACGTCCTGATTTCTGTTTTCTCGTTTAAATCCGCAAGAAAAAAGTCCTATTTTTGGTATATATATACCTATTTATGTGGATCCAATGTAATTCTGAATATTAACCATCGGTATTGCTTTGTACACAATCCATACATACATTGTCTGGTTTTTACCTAATCTTGATAAATGCATTTGATACTTCTGCATTAGTGAACATGCAATTGGGTTTGTCTTTCTCAAATTCTGATCCGAGTTAATTGGGAAGTTTCGTCTTCTGTTTGTGCTTTGTGACTGGTTCCTTATTCTTGCTCCTGTTATTTGTTGGGCATTTCGAGAAGCGAGGTTGCCCCACCTATCATCATCATGCCCAGCTTTGCAGTCTCCGACACCGTTTCGGCTTCTGGTTTCATAAACATTTTGTGGACATGGAAGAAAATTAAATTTTGGTGTTATATACGTCCATTATAGAAAGTATTATTATGCGCAATCTGACAAAGTAAAAAAATACAAAGCACCGTGATTTTTTAAAATTCTGTTGTGTTGTAATTGGGCAGGCTCCAGAAGACAGTTTTCGTCATTTAAAAAAACCCGTCATGAAAACCTATACTTGTCAAAATCATGTGCAAGCCCGGGCTTATTGGCTTACATGGTAGCTATGCGCCTGCAACCCATACCTCATAGCACGTTCCTGTTAGCTCCTAGATGTTAGATAACCTAATACTAGAAATTCCCATTACTTGCCCCTAATGGTGAGCCCCCTGTATCCATTAGCTCTCCTACTTGTTAGACCCCTAACCCTAAGCCTTAAAACTGTTACACCACTATATGTGAACACCCATAGTCATTAGCCCCCTACCTGTTAGCCCCTTTGCTATTCTCTGTGTACCTACATAATGTAGTTATAACCCCTGAGTGCTTTGTAGCCCAAGCCTCTAACCTGCTAGCCCCTGTGTCCAATGGCCCCCATCCCTTAATCCCTACCTTGATAGCCTACTCCAACTACATTTTAGGACAGTGTAAAGTCCTGGTAGAGATGATATCTCTAATTGTATTATCCCATCTACTGGTAGTGTCAGTCCTGGTAGGGTGTTCATCCTGCTAGTGATACCTCTAATGGTATTATCACATCCACTGGTAGTGTTAGTCCTTGTAGGGTTTTCTTCCTACTTGTGATTCCCGCTATAATGGTACTATCACATCCACTGGTAGTGTCAGTCCTGGTAGGGTGTTCATCCTGCTGGTGATACCCTCTCCAATGGTATAATCACATCCACTGGTAGTGTCAGTCCTGGTAGGTTGTTCCTCCTGCTGGTGATACCCTCTCCAATGGTATAATCACATCCACTGGTAGTGTCAGTCCTGGTGGGTTGTTCCTCCTGCTGGTGATACCCTCTCCAATGGTATAATCACATCCACTGGTAGTGTCAGTCCTGGTAGGTTGTTCCTCCTGCTGGTGATACCCTCTCCAATGGTATAATCACATCCACTGGTAGTGTCAGTCCTGGTGGGTTGTTCCTCCTGCTGGTGATACCCTCTCCAATGGTATAATCACATCCACTGGTAGTGTCAGTCCTGGTAGGTTGTTCCTCCTGCTGGTGATACCCTCTCCAACGGTATTATCACATCCACTGGTAGTGTCAGTCAGGGTAGGGTGTTCATCCTGCTAGTGATACCTCTAATGGTATTGTCACATCCACTGGTAGTGTTAGTCCTTGTAGGGTTTTCTTCCTACTTGTGATACTCGCTATAATGGTACTATCACATCCACTGGTGGTGTCAGTCCTGGTAGGGTTTTCTTCCTGCTGGTGATACCCTCTCCAATGGTATAATCACATCCACTGGTAGTGTCAGTCCTGGTAGGTTGTTCCTCCTGCTAGTGATACCCTCTCCAACGGTATTATCACATCCACTGGTAGTGTCAGTCCTGGTAGGTTGTTCCTCCTGCTGGTGATACCCTCTCCAACGGTATTATCACATCCACTGGGAATGTCAGTCCTGGTAGGTTGTTCCTCCTGCTGGTGATACCCCCTCCAACGGTATTATCACATCCACTGGTATTGTCAGTCCTGGTAGGGTTTCTTCCTGCTGGTGATACCCTCTCCAATGGTATTATCACATCCACCGATAGTGTCAGTCATGGTAGGGGTGTTCTTCCTGCTGGTGATACCTCTAATGGTATTATCACATCAACTGGTAGTGTCAGTCCTGGTATGGTGTTCTTCCTGCTAGTGATACCTCCAATGGTATTATCACAGCCACTGGTAGTGTCAGTCCTGGTAGGGATGTTCTTCCTGCTGGTGATACCTCTAATGGTATTAACAAATCAACTTGTAGTGTCAGTCCTGGTAGGGTGTTCTTCCTGCTAATGATCCCTCCAATGGTATTATCACATCCACTGGTAGGGTCAGTCCTGGTAGGGGGGTTCTTCCTGCTGGTGATACCCTTTCCAATCGTATTATCACATCCACTGATAGTGTCAGTGCTGGTAGGGTGTTCATCCTGCTGGTGATACCCTCTCCAATGGTATTATCACATCCACCGATAGTGTCAGTCATGGTAGGGGTGTTCTTCCTGCTGGTGATACCTCTAATGGTATTCTCACATCCACTGGTAGTTTCAGTCCTGGTAGGGGTGTTCTTCCTGCTGGTGATACCCTCTCCTATTGTATTATAACATCCACTGGTAGTGTCAGTCCTGGTAGGATGTTCCTCCTGCTGGTGATCCTCTATACAATGGTATTATCACATCCACTGATAGTGTCAGTCCTGGTAGGGTGTTCATCCTGCTGGTGATACCCTCTCCAATGGTATTATCACATCCACTGATAGTGTCAGTCCTGGTAGGGGTGTTCTTCCTGCTGGTGATACCTCTAATGGTATTATCACATCCACTGGTAGTTTCAGTCCTGGTAGGGGTTTTCATACTGCTGGTGATGCCCTCTGTTATTGTGTTGTTTGACCCACTGGTTGTCAAGTCCTGGTGCTGGATTCCATCACAGTTGATTAAGAAATACATGATCCCTTTACAGAAATATTGAGTCTCTGGCATGCTATTGCCGCGATAAAGACATTTGGTATGCAAATTAGGTTCAGGAGCACTTGCCATATATAAGCCAGAATGTTCTGGTGCACTTGTGGCAATATAGCTAGAATGTTCTGGCACACTTGCAGCGATATAGCCAGAATGTTTTGGTGCACTTGTTGCGATATCACCACAGACTAGGGTTCTGTTGACATTGTGACTCACCTATAGCTACCCCGACTTACATTGTAATGTCTTGGCAAGCAAGATTGAGATCCCCACAAACACAAATATCACAATATTGCAACTGGGTTGTGTAGTATATATAGTTTAGATAATTCATAGCTTAGATTGATCAGAAAAAAATAAAAAATAAATTATACACCAAATCGTAGCCATAAACTCAACTCCATATACTCACACCCGTAGACTCTCGAACCAGACATGCACACCCTCACGCATACAAACACATATCTGCTACATAGGACACCTACAACTATTATTCTTTCCACACACAATAACACAATGGAATCTCCTTCCCATAGCAGCAGTCCAATGCACAACACTAAGAGGACTTCAAGGCACACTTACCCTATGCAACCCTTGAAGACCTCATCACACGCTAAAAAACAAACTCCAGCTTTTACCTTTTATCTATACCTTGCACAAAAATATCACAAAAAAACCCAACTAATCACTGTAAATAATACCCTTTTTCACGCCTCTGCAATAGGACCACCGAGGGCATAAACATCGACATTGATGCAGCCCCCGTAAAATTAAGAAGCCATTTTGTAATTTTTGAATTTGGGGGTCAACTATATTTAGACAAGTTACAGAGGATCATGGGAATTCCTTATCTGTGGTGCACTTCTGTTGGTATTCTGGTGACTTTCTGGTGATATGAAAAGTGTGCCAGAACATTACCATTTACATTAAGCTCTACAGGCCAATGCGGCCTTTTTTTCAATATCTGGCAATAGCTAGGCGCAGTTGACATCTATATTTGACATACCATATGACAAAGGCATTATCTGTCCTCATTTTTGTCTTGCCTATTTAAATGTAGACGTGTCAGTGTTGATTAAATTTCTGTTGCAATGTATGTTTTGAGGATCGCAGGCACAAATCTGAGATTCTTCTGAGGTTTTTCATATAGAGTAACCTCCCCTTACTTTCTATACTGTATAGTGCTATTGGGACTGGGTACTTCTAGTAGCTCAGTGGGTTAGAGCTAGCTCGAGTACAAATCCCAATTTGAAGTACAGGGCTCGTATTCATGAAACTTAAATCAAATGATCAAAAAGGTCAAGTGTAAACATTGAAAACAGTGTTTTGAAGTCTCTTCAAATTTTATCCAAATTAATGACAAAATAAGATTATCTTACACATTTATAACTGCAACAAGAAATTAGGCTTGAGCACAAAATCCTTGCTTGGTAATGGCAACGGTTTCATGAATATGGCCCCTTGGTTTGAATCTGAAGGATTTTTAAACAAAAGGACCAATGGGTCTGTATTGATCACCTGTTACTTGAACTGTTTTATTGAATTCCCATTTAAATCATGAATCTGACTTTACAGACATTTCATCAGGAAACTTTTGCTTTCATTTCTAAATTTGCTTCAGGGCAAAAACAAACAACACAACTGTAGCAAAAAGGCAAGATTTTAACAAAAGGCCTGATGGGCTTGCATCACTCACCTGCAATTAATCTCACATTTTCAAGGTTAAAAGTGGACCAATTAAGGTCAAATATACTTAAAAAGACTAAATAAGCTACAGACTAAATATCCTTACCAATGACTTTTGTTTATTCATAACAACCCGTTACAAGATTCTATCTAACACGTTTGATCCCAGTGACATTGAAAGCATTCAGTTGAACAAATATCATCACCTTGTGGCTTTTGATTATTGAGAAAAAGTCGTTTAAAGATTAAAAGAAGAAGAAAGAATAGTATTACATAGAACAACTGATGAAGATGGTACAATGGTGGGCTCCAAGATCCGTCTGGGATCTCTGGTCTACATTAGCAACCTCACTAACCAAATAATGTAGAATTTCTTGCAACAGGTCAAGAGTCAAACTTTAAAACAGTATATATAATAATGGTAAATGAAGATTTTATCATGATTTAGTTAAACTCCAGTACATGTACCACCTTTTAATCTTATAATATCAAAGTGTCAGCCCAATGCTAGATAAGGCTTTTATGAAGGTCATTACTTTTGCTCTACATCTTGGCGGATTTTAAGGTATGATTGAGTTATTGTTGAGAAAATGTTGTTGTTTTTTTGCGTTTTTTGTTCGTTTTTGTTGTTCAACACCCTATTTCTCGGATAAATGACAACACTTCAAAACAAAGTTGGTTGCAAATGAAAGTTTACTTCAAACTCAAAAACATACCCTAGTCTTATTGCAATCAAATGGAACTCAAAAAAGTAACGATTTTTCAAATAAAATATACTAATTAACAAGAGGCCCAATGGGCCTACATCGCTCACCTGGTATAAATCTCACACTTGTAACCTTAAAAGTGATCAAAAATAAAGCTACAGGCAAAATATCAGTATTTATGATTAAAAATTTGTTCAAAAGACCCTGTTAATTTGTTTTAAAACATTTCACCCCTGTGATTAAAAGTCGAACAAAGTCATTATGTTGAACACATTGGATAGACTTTCATCTCAGGAAGCAACTTGCAAAATATAAACATCCTGGGACCCATGGTTATTCATAAGAGGTTGTGTAAAGATTTTAATCAAATTTGACCCCTGTGGCCTTGAATATAAGTCAAAGTCATTCACTTTAACAAACATAGTAGTCCTTGATCCCAGCATATGCTTCTAACTAAATAACAACATCCTGAGCCTTTTGGTTATTCAGAACAAGTTGTTGAAATATTTTAAACATATTTGCTCCTTGGGACCTTGAATATGATTCAAGGTCATACATTTAAACAAACTTGGAAGCCCTTGATCCTAGTATGCTACTGACAAAATATCATCACCCAGGGCATTTTGGTTATTCAGAAGAAGTTGTTTAAAGTTTTTAACATATTTGACCCCTGTGACCTTGAAAATAAATGAAAGTCATTTATTTGAACAAACTTGGTAGCCCTTCACCCTAGAATGCTACTGACCAAATATCATCTCCCTGGGCAGTTTGGTTATTGAGAAGAAGTTGTTTAAAGTTTTTAACATATTTGACCCCTGTGACCTTGAAAATAAATGAAAGTCATTTATTTGAACAAACTTGGTAGCCCTTCACCCTAGAATGCTTCTGACCAAATATCATCTCCCTGGGCAGTTTGGTTATTGAGCAGAAGTTGTTTAAAGTTTTTAACATATTTAACCCCTGTGACCTTGAAAATAAATGAAAGTCATTTATTTGAACAAACTTGGTAGCCCTTCATCCCAGTTTGCTTCTGGCCAAATATCATCACCCTAGGCCTTTCGGTTATTAAGAAGAAGTTGTGTAAAGTAAAATATTGACGACAGACGGACGACCGACGGATGGACAACTGACGGACGACGGACGCCGCACCACGGCATAAGCTCACTTGGCACTTTGTGCCAGGTGAGCTAAAAATCGTCAAATCAAAATTCTTTTAAGGGAGACACAACTTCATATCATGATTATAATGTATACCAAGTTTCAAAGAGATCCGTTGAAAAATGAAGGAGGAGATTGCCGGACAAAAATCAAATACTGAAATAAACAAAGGGCAATTACTTTTTGCAAAAACAATTGAATCAAAATTCTTTTAAGGGAGACACAACTTCATATCATGATTATAATGTATACCAAGTTTCAAAGAGATCAGTCGAAAAATGTAGGAGGAGATTGCCAGACAAACGAAAGTTTACGGCGGCTGACCGGCCCCCATAACATAATACTCCCATCAAATTTGACGGGCGTATAAAACTACTTGAGATATTGTGCGGACAATGTATTGGCAAATGAATAAAGGGTCATAGCTCAGTAAATTACAGTCCGAAACTTTTCTTAGCTATTTGAGATATAGACCAGACACCGTTCGCGCCCTAATGTAACCCCACCCACCCACTCACGTGATAACATAATGCATCCTGTCATTCGACAGGTGTATAAAAACTTGAGGTGAATGGATGTTGATGTACATGTATACTTCCATGAGAAAAGGTTCAGTGCTCAGTGAACCACAGTTAAGTTATGCTTGAGAGAAGCGCAACATTGATTTGACTTCTGACCCCTGATCATGGATTACATAGCCAAGAAAGCTACGTAAAACATCATCTAGTCATGATAAGGACATCAATGAATAGGATAGGGAATCTCAGCTATTCAGCTGTTAGGTGATCGCGTGATATAAACTACCCACAGATCTGTAAATTGCATTTACCACAATATCTGGTCATGGTTAATGTTAAGGACTATCATACTGAAAATGTCAATTTGAAACAAGAGATCCCAGAGGGATCTTGGCGCCCACCTTTGTGCCATCTTCATTAGTTCTTTGTCAGTTCGAACTTTTCTCTTTTTTCCTCTAATCTGTTTGATCAAGTCATGTTAACAGTAAATGCACCTTGAGGTAACTTTTGATCTAAACTTAATACTGATGTGTATAATAGCCAACCTTCAAAGTGAGTTTGTCATTTCACACATTTACTAGTACAGTACATAATGTGAAAGAAATAGAATTGATCATTGCAGAAAGATCTGTTTAGTTCTTCTTTTAATCCATTTTGTTTTTATGATCAGTCTCAAAATATAACATGGACAACGAGAGACCAAGGGGAACCTACATATAATTTGTTTAAAAGATCCCTCTGGTACTTCCTGAGAAATAGCGATAACAAACTTTCTCTATCAAAATCTGAGGTGGCTGCCTTTTGGCCATGTTGTTTATCCAATCAGTCTCAAAAGTTGCCCTGCACAGCTAAGGACCAAGGGGAACCTGCATATAAAATTTGAGAAAGATCCCTCTAAAACTTCCTGAGAAATAGCGATAACAACCTTTCACTATCAAAATCCAAGATCGCTGCCTGTCGGCCATGTTGTTTATCCGATCAGTCTCAAAAAAATGTCCTGCACAGCTTAGGACCAAGGGGAACCTACATATAAAATTGGAGAAAGATCCTTCTGGTGCTTCTTGAGAAATAGCGATAACAAACTTTCACTATCAAAATCTGAGGTGGCTGCCTTTCGGCCATGTTGTTTATCCAATCAGTCTCAAAAGTTGCCCTGCACAGCTTAGGACCAAGGGGAACCTGCATATAAAATTTGAGAAAGATCCCTCTGGTACTTCTTGAGAAATACCGATAACAACCGATGGACGGACGACGGACGACGGAAGACAGACCACGGACCACGGACCACGGACGCAGGATGATTTGAATAGCCCACCATCAGATGATGGTGGGCCAGAAAGAAATGATTATCTTGACAAGGAAAAGCTCATGGTCCGACATACCAAAATATTCCAGTGGTAGACAAACTTTTGAAATTGTTTAACCACTCAGAAGTCTTGCTCTCATCGTAATAAGATGGGGCAGATTGCAAATGTAAAATCTCCACAGATTCATCAGACTAATAAGAAAAGAAAAAGACAAATTATATGACTAATTTTATTCAAGAAGAATATCACAAATCATTTTTGCAAAATATTTGATTTTTAAAATATTTATGAAATAGCATGCACACATTTTACAGGGATTCATATACTGAAAAATCTGGGTACCATGATTGTACTGCAGCGTTTATATATTATGCAAGTTAGCTAATGTTAATATAGATCAGCATATCCACTAGCACTTGGTGATCAACTAAATAAGAAAGCAAGTCATATTCGCATAAATTAAAAATCACAAAAAATTAGCACCACAGATTTAGTTAATATCGATGGATATTTCACTAATTAGGATTAACCCTTTCACCACTGTAGACCATAATGGACTTATCCAGATCAATGCATGGTAGAGTTTATTAAAGTTACATAGGGGTGAAAGGGTTAAAATTAAACTCAGCAGTGATTTTATACAGATTAGCTTTGTCCAAAATGGGTAAAATTGTACAAGAAAGACTGATTTATTACCCAGCAACCACAAATATTACACTGTCTTACCTTCTCACCAACCAATTGTTGTTCGGTCACACAGTTCTGGTAGTTTTAGGTACCGGGTCAACCAAGTTATCTTACCCCGAGTATTTCTACATCCTGTGTTATTCAACATGCTTATTAAAACTACTTGTGTATTCTGACATACGATCTGATCTATGCAATGTGTCCCACATGGTGACAGATTATACAGGTTTCACTGTTGACTTACAGCAGGGCCCCTTTCGCATATCCGGTTCAACGGATTTGTCTGTTTTTAAATGCAACATTTTCAGGTATAAATCCTGGAGGACCTGCAAATATTGATGCAGGCCTTGCTAGGCTTTGTCATTGAGGCTCTGAAAGCAGCATCAGATTACTAGGTCTGACCTTATTTCATGACTGAACAACTCTAGTCCAACCGGTTCAACCACTTGGATCACGATAAACGAATGCAGCCTAGGTTGTATGTGTGTTAAGATTAAACAAGTTGGGAACTCTCACGACTTGTCAGCAGTTTCCGTTCTTCCGTTTCAATTAATAACTATTTACAGAATTATTTTTATCAGTGTAAACCGGGTGTATTTTGTTTGGTCAAGACCATCTCTGAAATTCGAGGGAGTTCCCAACCTGTCACTATCATAATAATCACTCACAACTTAATGGAGAAGTTAAAATGATAAGAAGGGTGAAATATGATAGGTATACAGAACTATGAAATGCCTGTGCTGTCACATCAAATGCTAAATATCAATTGACATCATTTGACAATAAACAGTTGCCAAACGTCATATTCTAATTGCTAGTTACCAAATACCAGTTATTTATTATCCATTGCTTTGACTGATTATAAGTGATAATTGCAATACAGAGAAGTATCATATATCCATGAAATGCATCTACATAGATTTCTTTGCTAGAGTTAAGTATATATGTTGAAAAGATAATGTCTACATTTTCTTGAATGTCTTTTTCTATCTCCCTTTTCCTTCCTTTTTTGCCTAAGAGTCATTCCTGATTATTTCTTCACTCCTAATCTCCCATTTTCATTTCTATATAACTACATGTACACAAAATCAAAATATATGAAGTTTACCAGATTTCGATATGTATAAATGAGGAAGTTTAGCATAATGCTTTACTATTTTATTACACATAAGAATATGTTTATCACACGTCATACTGTCCACTATCTTTTATATCAACTAACTGTATGTATGTTCATTGTGTATGGAAGAATATGTCATTTTAAATAAACAAATATTCTTCCACGACCACTGTAGGTTTCCTCACTCCCGACTCTTTGGATAACCCTGCTAAACATTTTTGGTAACCCACTAGTGGGTAACATAGTGGGTAACACCCTGAATGTTATTTCATTCTCCTAATTAATTACGGTATGATGTCAAGTAACCCTTGTATCTTTGATGTTGTACACTCGGTAACCCTTGTGTCTTTGATGTTATACACTCGGTAACCCTCGTGTCTTTAATGTTATACACTCGGTAACCCTTGTGTCTTTAATGTTATACACTCGGTAACCCTTGTGTCTTTAATTTTATACACTCGAGTTAGATAAAAAGGATAACACCATCACTCGGTAGGGAATCTCTATTGAACAACATAACTGAAGCCTTTTCGTGCAAATTAGTCTATACTATCAAAACTCGTGATACCATAGTCCAGTTGACACTATAATTAGAACATGAATGGACATTGTCATTTAGCAGTTGACAGTAAACAAATGGCAACTGAATTTTGAGAATGATATTGGGTATACTGAAGCAACTGGAATTTGCAAATTAAGTCTT
Source organism: Mizuhopecten yessoensis (assembly GCF_002113885.1). Classification (NCBI taxonomy): domain Eukaryota; kingdom Metazoa; phylum Mollusca; class Bivalvia; order Pectinida; family Pectinidae; genus Mizuhopecten; species Mizuhopecten yessoensis. The sequence continues at coordinate 506,201 of NW_018408892.1, read as the reverse complement.
CAATAATCACTTCCCCTCCTTTTGTTCTGTACGTGTATTATCAGCATGGATATGTTGGCAATTGTAATGTCAGCACAGGTACTTCACACTTATTTAACAGTTACACATTTTAAATTAAATAAGCTAATAGCTATACACTGTTTGTGATTTGTTTTTACATGTATACTTTTAAATACAGTCAGAGAATCTATATCAGAGATCCCTCCCGCCCCCCTTTTTAAGGTTTGTCTAGATTTGTCAATAAATAATACATTTGTATAGACAGTTCAAATCAAATGAGGAGTTCATGATAACATAACCGAAATAAATATTTAAATGCATTAAAATATTCAAAAATATGCAACTATTCTGGATGCACCACAAATAATTCTAAAATGCCACAGAGCAAACAAGGAACCAAATAAACACTTTATAAAATAATAATGTACATATGTAGGAGTAATACTGTACAAAGTGAAGACTTTAATTATTTTACCGATTTACAAACGATCAATCACGCTCTTTATATGTGATTACATGATCAACCAACATTTTGGTAGTCAGGGGAAGACAAGTTGTATGGCTTCATCAATCATCTACAAACACAAAATATTTAATAAATACTAGAAATATTGGTGGTTTTTTGTTTGCAAAAAGTATGATTTCTTGGTCATTTATATTGATGACATTCATACAGGTTAGCCTTCCAAACACAGAAAAGGGCAGCACATGAAAACAATACTGTACATCAATTTTTAACAAACTCTCTATATTTTATTTTTCATTCTGGTGTATTTGTCAAATTTATCATAGAATTATAATTAACAAGGTTCAAATTGGCATTAATAAAAGAGATTTTACACGTCAGATGTCTTCATGTGGAAATCTTGGGAAAATGAGATGAATATCTGGATGGAAACATAACATAACATACACCCTTAATTCACTAAACCTCCTTTTGTACACTCAGTATATTTAAAGGGAATAGAAAACAACCAGCTAGCAAAGCTTGAATTATGATTGATCAGTTTTGTGCATTTTCATCATGATATATTTAATCAGCATGTAATAATTAATACATAAATATGATTTTATTTCATATATAAAGTACATAAGGAGATAGGCAGATGGCTGTAAGAGTTAATCTGCCAACCAGTACCTCCTGACTAGAAATAATTTATGTTACAATATACACGTATCTCAAAACAACCTTAACTCTAACAGTGGAACAATTATCAAGGAAAACGTCATGGCTTCAGAAACAGAGAGAACCTTGTGATAGTCAAAAGTTAAAATACTTCTCCAAACTATCAGCCCCTCCATCAAAAGAAATAATGGTTTTGTACAGTGATTTTTTGTAGGGTAAAGATTCCTCTCCTTATCACCACCTTTCAGGGTAAATATTATTATCACCAGACTTTCCTTCCTCGTCAGGATCACAGATAGTATCACAAATTCATAATTGCGAACTTTTAAAACTTGTCACACTAAAAGTTCACTTTTAATTTTCCATCATTAAGTAATACTTACAACAAAATAATGTCCTTTGTTACAATTATTGCTTTTCTATATTCTTGTTGTGACTGAAAATGATTTTTGGCTTGTCCGCACATTACTCAGTGACATTTCAATTAGTCGTATGACAAAGTGAAAGACTCTCAGATCAGTCACGTGGCACTAGCAGATGATCTTCAACCTAATAATCTGCTACGGGCACACAACCATTTGCCAGGTAATCTCCTAGTACAAGAGGTGACCCTTCCCATTGTTACGATGTTCTAGAGACGACCCTTGGCGTTGTTACAACGTACTAGAGACGACCCTTGGCGTTGTTACAACGTACTAGAGACGACCCTTGGCGTTGTTACAACGTACTAGCGGTCGGCTCTGGATCTAGTCACAAAGTACTGGAGTCGGACGTCAAGCTGATGTGACTGAGGTCAGGTGTGGACTTGGACACCCCCAGTGGAAGAAGTGACCAGCCGGACATCTGGACGCTGATGGTCATGAGCTGACTGTGTACATGGCTCAGGTCTACATCTAATCCAATAAGGGCAAATATACCTGAGGATAAGAACAGACATATTATAGATGGTCTGTAATATGGCCGAACCTACCACATGTCATCATTGAGCTATATCAAATTTGATGTGCTTGAATTTGTCTCAAAGCTTTTGTACTTTTGTCAATATTTGTAAAGATCATGTGTCAATATATAGATAGCATGCATCAATATCCTAAACGTAATTTTTACATAAAGTTAGATTCGCTTCACAATTTCAGCACAGATCTTCGAAACACACTACATACCTGAACAGAATTTTTGTTAATATTTGTAGAGAGCATGCATCAATATCTTAAAACACAATTTCTATATAGGCTCGAATTCACTTCACAATTTCAGTAAAGATCTTTGTAACAAAATACCTGAACAGAATTTTTGTGAATTTCTGTAGAGGGCAGGCACAAAATACCTATACAGAGATTGTAACACAATTTCTGTACAGTTCTTGTAACACACTTTCTATAAGCCACTTTTCCAACAGTTATTGCCTGTTGATTTTTTTCTATAGTAACTTGCCTGTCCTTTTCTCTGCCTGAGAGGTACAGAATATGTTTAGCAGGACAATGACATCATCCTCGGTTGCTTGTCCAAACATGTCATTCGGCCACAGGGACCTAAAACAAAGATTATAATTATATTCCACAGGGACTTGCTATTTGATAGTCAGTAATGTTTTTATTATCAACAAAAACAGTCTATATTGGCTAAATATGGACAGACTGATGGACATCATAAAAATATCTCCACTTTGCAGCTGGTAAATAATTGTGTGCGATATTAATCAGTCATGACTCTATTCAAAAAGATTCAATAGGTCACAAGCATAATTGTTAGAATGGCAACATATTTTATTTCCTCAGTGTTTTACAGCGCTACCTACAGGAGTGGGGCTAGGTACCAGGGGAGATGTTACCTGAAGGATCGGAGAAGCTGTATGGCCTTCATGTACTGCTGGCCGTTGACGTATTCGGCCAGACTGGACAAAGCCTCCTGTTTAGTAAGCACCTTGCCCGAGTCTATGTTAACAGGCGAGTCTTGGCCATTTTCCATCTCACTGAGAGCCTGTGTAATCTCCTCCCTGAGAGACGACACTTGGGAAGAGATATCTACCACCTGTATTTACAAAGTAATACATGATAATACATCATCAGAAACAACTTGTTCGTGAACTTTTTCTTTTTTCCTGAAGATGCATCTCTTAATGTTGTGTTTCTTAATCTATACGCATTTAATCTTAATATGTGCAACCATACTGTGATACATGTATGTGCTTTCACTTCAAAAGAGTTGCACACTAGGAAACTGGTAAAAAACTTTCATGAATACTCTTTTGGTTTAACTATTGACAAATTTTGAAAACTACACATTTTTTTTTACAGTAGATAACTTGGTAACACAAAAGTAAGATCTAATGTTTAAGGTAGTGCATAGACTTCATCAGTAGCATTTTCATATAATCATTTAATTTCAGAGGGGGTAATACATTATCTGGTGAACCATAACCAGAGTCTGTGATGAATGTAGTCCGAATTATTCTGACGTTTTATCGACTCGACAGACCGATATAAAAAGGTCGATAAAACGTCAGAATAATTTGGACTATGATGAATGGTGTTGGATTATATGCTATAATATATAGACTGTAACAAAATGGTTGTTCTAGTTTCTTATATCTCCCATTAGTAGTATCCACTACACCTACCTGTGGTGATGCACGCACACTTGTAAACACCTCCATCAACTTGATGTAGTTCTCAAACAGCTGAACTAGTTGGAAGATCAGGCGGTAGAGCTTGCGACAAAGATCCAACTTCTGTAAGTACAGATACAACGTAAACATTATAAATTTGAGGTAAAACTGATATAGAACAGAACTGAAGTGAGCAGATCAGAGACTTGCATAGATATACCCTGATTCCCCCAAAAATCCCTCTAAACATTGTCAAGTGGGACCTTTGACCCTTTAACCTTGACCAATGACCACCAAAATCTAATCAGATGTCAAACCGTACGTAACCATACTATGGTGTAAATATAAACGAAATCTGTTGAGGGATTAATATGGTATCTTGTACACATCTTTTTGTTATTGATGCACAGATTGACAAACAGACATGCACAGACACACTGACAAAGCGATTATTATCCCCCCCTCCACTACCATTAGTAGGGAATATCGGCTATATGAATCATTATTTTCATCTCTTCTAATTCTGGTTTAGTATGGAGGGTAGATAGATCAAAAACCATCATAAAATTGATTGATTACAGGTAATAACTTTTAACAGAGTAAGATTATTATGATTTGTTCAAATTGTGGTGTCAGATTTTAATTGTGCATAGGGTTTTGGTCACGTTTTTGCTTCATGCTAGAAGAAATTTCCTTTTAGCTCAGTGGTAGAGCATCTCACTAGCAAGGTTAGATCATTGGTGGAAGCATACTATTCTCTTTCCTGTTACAGTCACTGTGGTAATACACCTCTACGAGTCATTTGATCAGGTTGACAGAAACGATAATGTCATTTTTACCTATTTTCCCTTATTAATGTTTTCCTCACCTGTTCCCTCATTAATATGTTTTCCTTGCCTGTTCCTTTACCAATCTTACGTGTTCTCTCATTAATATGTTATCCTTACCTGTTCCCTCATTAATATGTTTTCCTTACCTGTTCCCTCATTAATATGTTATCCTTACCTGTTCCCTCATTAATATGTTATCCTTACCTGTTTCCTCATTAATATGTTATCCTTACCTGTTTCCTCCTTAATATGTTTTCCTTACCTGTTTCCTCATTAATATGTTTTCCTTATGTGTTCCCTCGTTAATATGTTTTCCTTATGTGTTCCCTCATTAATATGTTTTCCTTACCTGGTCCCTCATTAATATGTTATCCTTACCTGTTCCCTCATTAATATGTTTTCCTTTCCTGTTTCCTCATTAATATGTTTTCCTTACCTGCTCCCTCATTAATATGTTTTCCTTACCTGTTTCCCCATTAATATGTTTTCCTTACCTGTTCCTTCATTGGCATGTTTTCCTGACCTGTTCCCTCATTAACATGGTTTTCCTGACCTGTTCCTTTATGTTTTCCTTACATGTTCCCTCAATAATATGTTTTCCTTACCTGTTCCCTCATTAATATGTTCTCCTTACCTGTTTCCTCATTAATATGTTTTCCCTACCTGTTCCTTCATTGACATGTTTTCCTGACCTGTTCCCTCATTAACATGGGTTTCCTGACCTGTTCCTTTATGTTTTCCTTACATGTTCCCTCAATAATATGTTTTCCTTACCTGTTCCCTCATTAATATGCTTTCCTTACCTGTTTCCTCATTAATATGTTTTCCTTCCCTGTTCCCTCATTAATATGTTTTCCTTACCTGTTTCCCCATTAATATGTTTTCCTTACCTGTTCCTTCATTGATATGTTTTCCTGACCTGTTCCCTCATTAACATGGTTTTCCTGACCTGTTCCTTTATGTTTTCCTTACATGTTCCCTCATTAATATGTTTTCCATACGTGTTCCCTCATTAACATGTTTTCCTTACATGGTCCCTCATTAATATGTTTTCCTTACGTGTTCCCTCATTAACATGTTTTCCTTACATGCTCCCTCATTAATATGTTTTCCTTACGTGTTCCCTCATTAACATGTTTTCCTTACATGCTCCCTCATTAATATGTTTTCCTTACGTGTTCCCTCATTAACATGTTTTCCTTACATGCTCCCTCATTAATATGTTTTCCTTACGTGTTCCCTCATTAACATGTTTTCCTTACATGGTCCCTCATTAATATGTTTTCCTTACGTGTTCCCTCATTAACATGTTTTCCTTACATGGTCCCTCATTAATATGTTTTCCTTACGTGTTCCCTCATTAACATGTTTTCCTTACATGTTCCCTCATTAATATGTTTTCCTTACATGTTCCCTCATTAATATGTTTTCCTTACCTGTTCCCTCATTAATATGTTTTCCTTACCTGTTCCTTTATGTTTTCCTTACTTGTTCCCTCATTAATATGTTTTCCTTATGTGTTTCCTCATTAATATGTTTTCCTTACATGTTCCCTCATTAATATGTTTTCCTTACGTGTTCCCTCATTAACATGTTTTCCTTACATGTTCCCTCATTAATATGTTTTCCTTACGTGTTCCCTCATCAATATGTTTTCCTTACCTGTTCTCTCATTAACACGTTTTCCTTACCTGTTCTCTCATTAACATGTTTTCCTGACCTGCTCCTTACTGTTTTCCTTACCTGTTCCTCACTACAGCCGACCACACTGTTACCACCATCTCCCAGTGACTGCTGTTTGATAGATGATTTGATGGATTCTAGACTCTGGCAGTAAAAAAAAAACAAGATTATCACTCAAGTGTTTGCAGTAAAACTAGTTGTTGACACTTAATTTTTATAAAATATTCAAAAACTAGAAAATGTCTGTAAGACATAAATGGATGGGACAGAATGGGACGGGACGGGATGAGACGGGATGGGATGGGACGGACATGGGCAACACTATATGCCCCCCCCCCCCCCCCCAATTTTATGGCGGGGCATACAAAACTTTACAGCTTCTCCAAACTATTGAAATTCTAAGTATACTGTACAGGTACAGCTCCATTCTGAGGTGGCTTCTGTTAGAGAACATAATGATAGATCAAAGCCTTTCAGAAATAAAGATGCTAGAGCGATCAAGGATATTGTTTTGATATAATTGTATAGTAATGGTGGAATTAACCTTTCTGACCTCATTCATGATATTTTCATCCTTGTACTTGTATGAAGTTGAAACAGTGATGACAAATTGTTTCATATACTGTATGTCTGTACATACAAACTGAATGCTAGACTTACCTATCATCTCCACAACCTCATAAGGAGGGGTTAATGAATCGGTGCAATCAGCAATAACGGAATTGAAAGTACTTCTATAGCAGTGAATACCTAACTATACCAGCACCTGTATGTTTGGCCATTGGTATGACTAGTATCTATAGCAGTGAATACCTAACTATACCAGCACCTGTATGTTTGGCCATTGGTATTACTAGTATCTATAGCAGTGAATACCTGACTATATCAGCACCTGTGTGTTTGGCCATTGGTATTCTCGTTTTGTTACATTATACACTTATTGTCCTGGTGCGCCCTCAGGAAACATGATTTACCGAGGGGGAACAACTATTCAGGTCTCCCACACACCAGGGCAATAACTGTTTAATTATTCCGAAATCCCATCTGTGAAGTCTGTGTTATATACATATAACAACAAGAGGCCCATGGGCCTTAACGGTCACCTGAGTCTATAGTATTTATTTTTGTTGTTGAAATATGTACCAATTTGAGTAAAAAATAGTATAATGTTAACTTAACTTTGTCAGGACCATGAGCTGATCATTCCTAGACCAATTTTAAGTGAGATCGGCCTATTAGAACTTAGTAGCAAAATAGCGGCCATGGCAGCCAAATTGTATTTCTGATTGACCCGAAAAATAACAACACTTTGTCAGGACCATGATTCGATCATTCCTACAAAGTTTCAGTTCAATCGGCCAAGTAGATCTTTACTTTAAGTTTGAAATAGTTTACCAAAATGGCAGCTGTGGTGGCCATATTGGATTTCTGATCGACCTGAAAAATAACAACACTTTGTCAGGACCATGAGTCAATCATTCCTACAAAGTTTCAGTTCAATCGGCCTAGCAGAACTTGACTTTAAGTTTGAAATATGTTTTCAAAATGGTGGCCGTGGCGGCCATATTGGATTTATGATTGACCTGAAAAATAACAACACTTTGTCAGGACCATGAGTCGATCATTCCTACAAACTTTAAGTTCAATCGGTCCAGCAGAACTTGACTTTAAGTTTGAAATAGGTTTTCAAAATGGCGGCCGTGGTGGCCATATTGGATTTCTGATCGACCCAAAAAATAACAACACTTTGTCAGGACCATGAGGCGATCATTCCTACCAACTTTCAGTTCAATCGGTCCAGCAGAACTTGACTTTAAGTTTGAAATAGGTTTTCAAAATGGTGGCCGTGGCGGCCATATTGGATTTCTGATCGACCCGAAAAATAACAACACTTTGTCAGGACCATGAGGCGATCATTCCTATCAACTTTCAGTTCAATCGGCCCAGCAGAACTTGACTTTAAGTTTGAAATGTAAAATGTTAACGGACGACGGACGACGGACGACGGACGACGTACGACGGACGACGGACGACGGACGACGACGGACGAAAACGGATAGCAATAGGTCACTTGAGCTAAAGCTCAGGTGACCTAAAAATACATCAACGTTAGGCAATGTAATGAGCCCCTGTGTTGTCACTGTTGTGGTACCTGTTCGCCCTTATTTCATTAGGTCTGGTAGCATATATATAATACAAATACCTATCACTGTCAGTGTTTTTGATTTTACATCAAATTGAACAACAATAATAGCCCTTCAAGTTCTTCAGCTGTTGGGAGATGGAATCTCCCGTTCGCAGCCATTGTTGATGTCTGTGGTGTCGTCCGGAACACATCAAGCGTTAGAAAGTCTAACAAAGAGAGACAACTCGTCCGATAATGTGTGAGGGGTTCCAAGGGGGATACTCGACGGGGAAAATGGATCATGTGAGGGAGACTCAATGTTTTATAACCCTGTCATCTGATGTGTTTAAACCAATCAGACACGCTGTAAAATCGATGAGGAATAATAATACACATTTATTGCCCTTTTGGTAGGGAAACATGATACTTTGTTTCTCCGAGATTAATTATGTTTCACTCGGGCACCACAAAGGTAATAAATATTTTATTATGTCAAGATAAACAATAACACAAGAGTATAGATTATCTATTCGATGCACCATTGTTGTTTGTTGTCTGTTTCAGCCACTTGAACTCATGATCAATTGTGGTAGTATGTGTCTTTTGCCCGTTTTTCTGGGGAGGCTCAGAATAAGGGAACTATGACTGGGGAAGCTCTAGCGTATGAGGGCAACACAACGTTTTCTCTCATTTCCCTGTGTGTAAGATAGAGCTGTCCGGGGTAAGAAAGGGGTGTAGTAAATTTCTATCTTTCAACCCATTTCACGTGACGTGACACCTCAGTGCCTCAACAATGACGTGACATCACGAATTTGGAACTCTCCGATGCCGCAATACAGAAAAGGCTACGTGATGAAATTAAAACCTTTTATTTTATAATTACCGTACATGTTAGAAAGATGTGATTAATTTGCCTGCACAAACATTGTTTACAAATATGGGATATGCTAAATCTGGCTGGCTTATTCATTTTCGTCTAAAAAGCTCAGGGGGAAAATTGATATTTTCAAAATGGTGGCCAGTCTAAACACATTTTCATGGTTTCTGAGTTTATTCTGGTGATTGGAACATAGGGAAAAGTACTCTTTCACGCCCAAGGGTGTAGGATAGGGATATTACCCCCTGGGGATTTCCCTATCCTACACCCCTGCGCATGAAAGAGTCTTATATTATTGTCCCGTCATGTGATCAATATAATCCAATCAGACATGTTATTACATTAGCATGTCAAACAATTTCATTGGCATTATTTGCCGCTATCTAAAGGAGACTTTGTACCTGTTCTGCTTGGTCCTTCCTCATACAGTAGGTTTCAAAGCATTCCTGCATCTCTAGTACATTAAACTTGTGCCTGTCTGCTACACGACTTCCACTCAGCTGTATGGTAACAGTCAAAAGGCAATTGTGTAAGTGACATCGTTCGTTAAATTTTAAATAGTAGATTCAGATAATATGTGGCACAATACTGTCAAGAGATTTTATATATATACAACATTTGATATAGTGCCCTATCAAGCTAACTTAAGCAACTCTAAAGTGCTTTACAGTACAAAGATATATAATTAATACAATTAGCATATACAATAATCAATGCATTTTTTTTTAGGAAATTGCAGGAGCTGCCTTATAAGGCGCTAATTACTAGTCCTATGCCACCTGGCTAATATCTCCCCATGTGTATGCCTGCGTGTGTGCTGGAGATGTAATGTGTTCTGTTTGTAGTGGGACCGTGCTTCCAACGGTATCATTTATAGTGCCACCTCACTTGAATGCTATAGCACAGATACCACAACATCCACCCCAGACCAATTTAAACTCAATCTGGGTTGTTGGAGTTGTGTTGGCAGGAGAAAAACACTTTCTCTGATTATCCATGCGTTTAACGACTTCAGGTGTATTTGCTAGGCTAAATCTCGATTACATTGTCATTTGTGTCGCAACTGACTGACATCATTTAAAGCATATTTACCCAGTCATACAACTGCAATCAATATAAATGCGACGTTTGTTTTTAACACAAAGAGTAATTGAAAACTTATTTTGTGAGCTTGCGAAAACATCCGTTTCCTTTGTCAACCAAAGAGCCAACTGATTGATACCTCCACTCTAACCTGCTGAAAACAACCGTGTCATACATACATCGGCATTTATTATTTATACCAAACTGATAAATCTCATTCTTTGCCATCAATATATAACTAACAATATATTTACTCTGCAATACAGATCAGCTGTCTTCAATATAAGTTAATTCCTGAACCTTTAAAATTAGAAAATCAGTGAAAAAGATATTTGTGACTGGTACTGTTTTATAAGTCTACAGTCACCGTGTCTACTTTAGAAAAACCATATTAACCCTTTTCACCCCTATGTAACTTTAGTAGACTCTACCATACATTGATATGGATGAGCCCATTATGGTCTACAGTGGTGATAGGGTTAACTCTCTATGAAATAAGAAAGGATGTGACACACTCACCGTATCACTATCAGTGAAGAAGTAGGGACAGTCAATATGGATAAACATGGTATCCAGTAGTTGTCCTGAGGTGTGTTAAGGACAATATTTCATTTTTTTTATTTTATTTTTTTATTTCAATTGACTCTTTTAACTAAAACATCTCTAAATTATCAACTAACTTCTTTGCTGCATTTTAAGTTAAAGCTGCTTGACTTATATTTAAATATTGGGGTTATCTTGAAGAAAAAATGACTTCAACTTATTTGACTTAACAGGTGTCCTGGGTGCTTAGCAATTTGGGAGATAAAAGGATTAATATATAGACATTTTCAAATCAGTTTGGATATTTAGGTGAAGTGATGGTCAGACGAGCAAAAAGAGCAGGGCACTTATATAATGGATGGGACACATCCAATGAATATGGTATGTAGGTTTCGGCCAAAATACTATTTAACCTTGGAGGGGCTTTTCTTTTTTTTTTATATTTTTCTATTCTACCACTTTGTACCACTTTATAATATTGTACAAACTCAATTTTAAAAGGATACTGAAATAAGTGGCAATCTGTTTGAGTGACTCGGTCTTTGCGATGTAGTAACTGGATTCCTTGGTCATTGTGTCCAGTCTTCTGCGTAGTTCCTATAACACACGACGCCATCAAATAAATATCTTAATGATGCATTTAGATACTATAAATAGATAGAATCTATAAATAGATAGAATCCATCCTATATGATACAAATTATATTATCTGTTTAAATTTGAAACATGACATTAAATACTGTAAAAATGGTTGTATTCCTCCAAAATACACCGGCAAAACATATCCACACACAACAGGTCATACCAGGTGAGCTAATAGGTAGAATGTACTGTACAAAATTTTTAGATCACTGATAGAAGCATGAAGGCATGTGGATAACATGTTCCAATTTAAATGATAATAAATGCTGATATACATATATAGCAAATACATATAAAACCTAATCACTGATTAGGATTACTGGGCCCTCACCTTGTACAACCTGGGGAAGATCTGAGTGGTGTTGAGCATAAGGGTGGCAGACGACCCCGACATGATGCGACCCATGTGAGACTTCCACGCTTCCTCCACCTCGTCACTCTGCATTGTCAGGTACAGGTAGACTGACTGGAGACCCGAGAAACTTGGTGATGCCGTACTCGAACTCAGATCCACCAGGTCAAGTTCACTGTTGGTGCTGTGTAGACTGTGACTGGATATAACAGACACATGACAAGTAGCATAACAACCAACGGAATCGCTCACTAAATACAGCAGGCTGCGACTGGATAACAGACGCATGACAAGTAGTATAACAACCAATGGGATCACTCACTAAATACAGCAGACTGTGACGAGATAACAGACACATGACAAGTCGTATAACAACCAATGGTAACGCTTACTAAATACAGCAGACTGTGACTAGATAACAGACACATGACAAGTCGTATAACAACCAATGGTAACGCTTACTAAATACAGCAGACCGTGACTGGATAACAGACACATGCCAAGAAGAATAACAACCAATGGTATCGCTCAATAAATACAGCAGACTGTGACTCGATAACAGACACATGACAAGTAGTATACCAAGCAATGGTATCGCTCACTAAATATAGCAGACTGTGACTGGATAACAGACTCATGACAAGTAGTATAACAACCCATGGTATCGCTTACTAAATACAGCAGACTGTGACTAGATAACAGACACATGACAAGTCGTATAACAACCAATGGTAACGCTCACTAAATACAGCAGACTGTGACGAGATAACAGACACATGACAAGTAGAATAACAGCCAATTGTATCGCTTACTAAATACAGCAGACTGTGACTCGATAACAGACACATGACAAGTCGTATAACAACCAATGGTAACGCTTACTAAATACAGCAGACCGTGACTGGATAACAGACACATGACCAGTAGCATAACAACAAATGGTATCGCTCACTAAATACAGCAGACTGTGACTGGATAACGGACACATGACAAGTAGCATAACAACCAATGGTATCACTCACTAAATAGGGTGAACCTACAGATATGCCAAACTACTTTATCACTCACTGAATAGGATAGACCTACAGTATGCCTAACTCTATCACTATAATAAACATATACAAATGCAAGACTTTCATTTCATTGAATAGGAAAAACTTACACAAATGCCTAACTCTAATTTCACTAGACTTTCATAAAGCTATACAAATGCCTAACTCTAATATGTACAGATGCCTAACTCTGGTATTACTCCTTAAATACATTAAAATTGTACAAATTCAAAATGCTAGTACCTGTCTCTGAAATTAGTGAAGGTGGGGTTGGGGACATCTGAATCTTTATGGAGATAAGGTAGGTACTCACGTGGAACTAGTGGTAAGTGGACTAGAGCGGCGACGCTCGTCCAGCATAGGGTTCTGTATGGTAATGGTCGTACCCATTGGCAGATTCTGGGACACACCGTCCTCCTCTGGGGTCATGTTCTCACTCTACAACACCAGAGTACCTCATCAACTTCATGTCTTATGCAAAAATACAATTTCCTCACATCTTTGTACAGGTAAACAATACAAATCGCTCACTCGGTCATAGCTTGACAAAGGGACCAGTCAGTCTTAAAACGTTTAACACGCACACCATTTGTGTATAAAGTAAAACTTTGATATAACATATTTCCAAGCTGATAAATCTTATTGAAGGTATCATATGTCTTATGATCTACACAGTTTTGAAAGAATAATGTTTCATCCTTGAGAGGGGATGTAATATTTTGTGGTCACGTGTTGCTGTAAATCTCTGCTGCAGTTACTCAATTTAACACATATATAATTATATTCTCACTGGATTGTGCTGCTTCTATGATCTCATGACATCCTACTTAGCTCTTTCACCCCTATGCAACATTAGTAGACTCTCCCATGCATTGATCTGGATGAGTCCATTATGGTCTACAGTGGTGAAAGGGTTAATTTGTTTAGGAAATATGTTGATAGAAATATCTGTTAGAAGCCATTTCTAATGTCTAATAGAAGCCATTTCTAATATCTGATAGAAGCCATTTCTACAAAGTACAAATTGATGTTTAGCCTTAAAGACTATAAAGGCTGGTCAATAGTGTCACCTCGTTATCTGAGATTCTCTCCTCTTTCAGACTGATGCTGTCACTAGGTGTCACCGGTTTCTCTGCTATGGACAGGTGACCAATGAGCTTGAGGTCAGGCACACTCCCGAAGTGGTGGTGGCGCTCCCTCTCGATCTCGGGAGAGTTGAGGTTGTACGAGTGCCGTCTGTCCAAGCTTGGATAGAAATCATTCTCCTGGAATAATCCAAATTGTGTGAATTGAATACAATCAAATCTGTATAAAGAATCAGTCCTTAACATACTTGCCAACTTTTGAAATTTCAATGGGGATCTGGAGTTAACAGATGCTCTAAATTAAAAACATGAATTTGATGTGTCTATATAAACCCTTGAGGCAAATATCACTCGGTTGTTCTTTCAGTTCAGCAAATTCACTGGTTGAAAATGCTTAATTTTAGGGCCCGAAATTGTGAGTCTCCCTCGAAAATAGGGAGAGTTGGCAAGTATGCCTTAACTACAGGTATAATACTCAACCAATAAATGACTTACCAAAGAATAATATTAATAGTTTATCAACCAATCAAATGTCTTACCACAGTATCTCCATGGTTATCAATAAAAAATAAACCTTACCACCAAATCTCCAGTTTCTCAACCAATTAGATGCCTTATCTCAGAATATTTCAGCTAATCAAGCAATCAGAGGCTTTACCACAAAATCTCGGAATTTTATCAAGCGACCACATGCCTTACCTCAGAATCCTCCAGCTCATTGTCCAAGAAGTCGAAGCCTTTGATGGTCATATTGATGTCATTGACATTTGGTTCACTTAATAGGATGTCGCCTTAAACAAACCGAACAAAACGCATTTAAGTCAATGTGACATTGTCTGTTTTTTACAAGTGTTCCTTTCATTTTCATGTTTAGGGATTGCATAAATTGATGCCATATAAGATTTGACTGATTCATGAAAAATAAGCAATAAGATTTCTCATAGATGGAAAAAATCACCTATAGTTTCACTTGAACACCTTATATTTAACGGGTAAATGTGTAATAATATATATTCTATAATACAACACATTGTTACAGCCCCAGAAGTACACTGTATGTGACTTTCAATAGGGTGCAGAAAAATATTCATATATTGAAAATAAAATTTTGGTGAAATGAAGTACCAGGTACGTATACATACAACCCGGTAATAGCAATAGAGCAGAAACCTTGACAGAGATGTATCACACATTAGCTGTTATTAATTTCTCTGTCAATCCCTATATGCACTGAATCGGAGGTATTGTAATCATAATACGCTGATCAATCGTTTAATTCCCCATTTCTTTGGAAAACAAGATTAACACAACTGATTTGAAATCAATATTACATTTTAATAAATAAGAAAGTTGGTTTGTGAACATAAACATATTTATCTCCTTAATAGCCAATATACAAACTTAGGTATAAAAAATTAACAAAGGACCATATATCTCTTTATATAGTAAGGCACGAGACCCAAATTTAGAATGTCACACTCCTACTTCCCAAGATACATAACTATAGCAAGTTTGGTCAACGTAGGTGAAATAATATGGAAATTATGCTGTGAACAAAATTCGGTATTAGAAATAAACAAAGGGCCATAACTCTATGTATAGTGGGGCACGAGACCCGATTTCAGTGCGAGAGATTCTGCCTTCCAAAGATACACAAATATGGTAAGTTTGGTCAACGTAGGTAAAATAACATGGAACTTATGCTCCGGACAAACTTCGGTAATAAAAATAAACAAGGGCAATTACTCTGTATGAAGTTGGGCACGATACCTAATTCCAGGGCACTGCACACCTTCTGTGGGTGTTGCAGGTATACTTCAAGTTTGATCAAGATCTCTTTAATGGTTTACGGGCTGGACAAGAATTTACTGAAAATGTTGCACTTATTCAACCTTTGACCTTGAGGTGAAGGTCACAGTGACCTAATTCCAGTGCACTGCACACCTTCTGTGGATGATGCATGCATACCTCAAGTTTTATCAAGATATTTTTAACAGTTTAAAATGTATGGCCCGGACAAGTTGCAATTGAAAGAACCAGAAGAACGAGAAGAAGAAGAACCAGTACTAATACAAAATGTCTCCCTTCATTTGAAGAGGAGACATAATTAAAATCAGATTAAATGAGATCTATGTTTTGTTGTGCCTTGATATATATTATATAAATCTCCTGCAACTGCGGTGATATTTATATACAAACACTGATTATCTGTTTACGGAAAAACATACATAGTATTTTAGTAAGAGGAACAACTGACTGAGATTTTCTTGTCCTAAGTTAAAGGAAAGGTAATAGATGCCTTACTGTATACCGGGAAATTTTTCGCCGGAGTTTCATTTTCGCCTTTTCCACCAATGTAATGAGATCAAATGATCATTATAACAAACATTCATAAACAACAACATGATACGTATCGTAAATAATGTGAAGTGCGAATTTAATATTGGGCGGCCAGAACATATAACGGCTCAAATGCTGATGGCCAGTGATGATGATTCTGATGGAGTTTTTGGGATTATTTCAATTATGGTCATATTGTCAAGTTAGTGGCCAATCTGTCAGGCAAGGATTATTATAGGGCGAGAGAATTGTCTCAAAACTTACTGGCAGCATTATCTGGTATTGAGGTTTCCTCCCCACTGGAGGCCACACTGTGCTGGTGATCCAAAGTGTCACTAGACTGACTGAAGATTACCTACAAGGGAGACAATCACAGCCAAACATTTTAATATCTTATAGCTTTGATATATTTACATGATTATTTATGAATTTCAGTATTGGATGACAGAATTGCTTTAAGTTGATTATAATGTCAGTGAAAATATAGGCATTTTCTTGTAATAATAGATTTATCAATACAGTAGTATACCTCCAACAAATCAAGATCACCAAATTTTCACATGATTTTATGACCTCATCATAATTAATGGCAGAGTCTCTTATGTGTATATGAAGGACTGCCAGTAACGAATAGCATCATGACGAAAAATGTTATTTATTAACATTAAGTCAATAATATGGTTTAAGAAACATGAAAATGTAAATTCAATTAAACTGTAGTACACATTAATCAAATTCAACTCGTTGAACCATGGGTCAAGCTTCAAACACCATGCTGTCGGAGGTAAACGGAAAAGTTGGTTTTTGGAAAGGTCCACATGGCCTGTATGCTATAAGACAAACACCTTACCAAGAAAAAAACTTTCTACCCAGGAAAGGTCATTAAATTCTTCATTGGTCCTACTGAATTTTCTTCAATGGTATTGTATGAAAACATACTGAAAGGCCCTCACCATGGACATTATAAATCAGTCTTAGACCTGTACCATGGACATGTCACAAAGAAATCAATTAAAGGACTTGAACCACGTACATATTGTTCCAGGATTCAAATCATGAACACATTCGCCGAGGATCCGCAAAATGAAAATGATCTAAGGAAGAAGAAACAAATCTTGAACTTGTAAGGGGACCAGCACCATGGGTATAATTATGTTGGCCCAAGCTCTGCACCATGGACATATTAATCCAGGCTTTGCACCATGAACATGTCAAGAGAATGCACACCATGAAAAGTTAAGAGGTCATATACATATAACCTATAAGTGGACTTTCACCATGGACTTGTAATTTGATCCAAAAAATTGGTCCAGATGGACACCAGACATGAACTTGACTAACTATTTGACCCTATTCAAAGCGTATCAAAAGTTTACCCATGTTTACATTTGACCCATGGTCGTTGCACTGTTTCATTACTCCACATTTGAATGTACACCAAAAGGCATATCAAAATAGAAAATATCACAACTTTGATAACTAGATATTTCTTTTACAACATTCATGATGTATACCAAGATTACAGAATTTGCGAGAAAGAAGTATGATAGCAGATGGAATGTGAAAGGGGGAAAAATCCCATATTAACCTTCAGCTCAGAGGCTAAAAAACAATTACATACAATATGAAAAAAAGCATACAAATGTTCACAGAAATGTGATGAAAACTGAAGGACTATATATTTATCAAAACAATTTCTTCCTTTAATTCCTCATTTATTGAGATTTTAAACAAAATATTCCACCAATTTTCCCACCTATAACAGCATTTTACTACACTAGCCAATTAAGGAAAACGCAAACTGATGTAATAAGAATTGTATTTAAACCAGAAAATGTTTGTAAAAAAAAAACATATGCCTTCTCTTGCTTTAATTCCCTCATCCCTACATATTTAAACTGGACTTGCCCGGTCTTTGATTTGGTAAGGTTCAAATGTGACTTAAGGGGTGAATGGGTTAATGGAAATAGAGGTGAACACAAAGTCTATCCAAACAATGGAATTAAATGTTATGTCTTTTAAAAGTCAACCCAGCAGATAATATAAGTTAAACTGGAGCTAAACACAAATTTTAACCAAGTCATCTCGTTAAAACAAATTACAAAGAAATTAGCTCCAATTTTCAGTAGTATTATACGCTAACAGAATTAAACTTCATAGGGTTAGGCATCACCTCTTACTCATAAGGATTAGATGTTTGTACAAGTAATATCCATCCCCACCCCTGCAGAATCGGGGATGGTTTCTTCCTTGTCTTCTATTTAAGGGACATTGAAGCAATCAAGAATAGATCTGCTGTATCTCACTGCATGTGTATCGTAAAAGGCAACTAGTGCGGTGCCCTCTGCATTTTTTTTCTTCTTTTTTCTGTGTCTTCTACAAAGGGGACATGGAAGAGACCAAACTGCCCACATTGCAACACTTGGGATCTTTTTTGTTTCCTTTCTTTCCTGTCTTCTTTCTTTTCTATCTACTTTCTGTTTCAGGCGGTGTCTCCCTAAGGCACACCCTCACATGACCCTGGCTGTCGGGAGGACATTATATCCCAAACAAACAAAAAACGAACTTAATGCCCCCATCCCCACCATGTTGCAAAGGCACAACAAGCCATTCGGATTAATATGTCTCGCCTGTGTCCACGCTTTGACCATCAATGCAATGCACATATCAGACACTAACTTAAACGCAAAAACTTAATGTTGATGGAGATGCTGACAAAGTCAATGGACCATGAAAAGTAGGGTGCATCCGGCATTTGATGCATGGGTCGAGATGTACTACCTAAGATGCATAATTATATGGTCCAAGTTTGGTTGGTCTAGCACTTATACTTTCAGTGAAACTAACTTAAATGTAAAAACTTAATGTTGACGCCGTGGCCAGAAAAGCAACACCTAAGTCTCGTTTCCATTTCGTGGCGGCAAGACAAAAAATATCCATGACTTGGAAAATAAGCATGATATTGTCCAAGGAAAATTAATTTGTCAGTAGTTCTATGGAGAAAAAATATCTTCATATTCCATATAAAAAATTCTGAACATTTTACTTTTTTACTTTTAGATGAATCATGATCAGGAAAAATGTTTATAAGATTTAAGAAAATTGGTAGGATATTTTGTTTACAATTTTGAAAATCAGGAAACCATATAATATATAACTGTGATATATAGTGTCTACAGTCAAATTGACAAACTGAGATAATCCCACTAAATTATATATTTAATTGAAGAGACAAAAAGAGCTGCACTGGTAACAAGCAAATATGTTGCTATTTGTGAGCATCAGAAATGAATTTAAAGACAGGCAAACACAGCTGTCAAGCAAACTGAAGACTACATGATATTTACATCTAGAAAGACTTTTAAACATCTTTTAATTATCAAAAAGAACAAGGTTTACCACATTTGAGTACACTGGGTACATTTCTACAAGATTTGAAAAAATAAAATATGTTCGGAAACGGTTGTAAAAACAAAGCATAGGGCATATAGTTTTACCCAGAAATGCAAACTGAAGAAATATTTAGACCAGAAAGAACTAAAATGATCAGGCGTATACGTAATTACTAAACACCCCACTGACAATAGTGGTGAATGTTAACAGTACTTAAAGCCACCACCTCTGTCATCCCTCCACCGAGCCGACTACAGGTGTATACTAAAGCCAAATCACATCTTATTTTACATCCATTCCTGAAACTATCTGCTGCACTTTACCATCTATCAATATTAATGTAAGGAAAATACTTTACTTTAGGCAATCTCTGAATAACAAATGGTGATCACCCACTGCAATTCATCATGATCATTCCCAATTTGCATCTTTCTGAATGGCTGGGGTTAAAGGTACAATTTTGGAATACCGGTAATGTTAGATCAAAATACAACAGAAACAAGAGGCCCATGGGCCTTAACGGTCACCTGAGTCCTACAGTATATATTTTTGTTATTGAAATATGAATGAAGTGGAGATAATGAGGTCAATTATCCCTACTTATTTGAGTAAAAAATACTTAAGTAAGATAAGTTTGTCAGGACCATGAGTTAATAATTCCAAGACTGAGTTTCAGTTAAATCTGCCTATTGGAACTTGATTATAAGTTTGAAATAGTTTTTTTTTTTTTTAAATGGCGGCCGTGGTGGCCATATTGGATTTTTGATCAGCCCGAAAAAAAGAGAACGCTTTGCTACGATCATGAGTCAATAGACCCAGTAGAACTTGACTTTTAAGTTTGAAACAGTTTTTCAAAATTGCGGCCGTGGTAGCCACATTGGATTTCTGATTGACCCGGGGAAAAACAACACTTGGTCAGGGAGATGTCAGTAACATTCACATGAAGTATCAATGAAATCCCTTCGACAGTATTTCAGCTCAAGTTGAAAATGTTAAATGTTAAAGGACGAAGGACGATAGAGGACAGACGGATAGCAATAGGTCACTTCAGCTAAAGCTCAGGTGACCTAAAAATAGAAATATGGAATGAAATGTGTAAAAGATATGATTGTCATCAGCTACTAATCTTGAACTTGTATGCTGCAACTTTATAATAATATTTTCTTTTGTGCTTGCAACCTGAAAAAGAATTAATGTAAGCAAGCTAGACAACACAGGTGACCCAAAGACCAACATGAAATGTCTCCACAGGCTAGATATCACCTAGGTGATTCCAAAATCAACCTGTCCTATCAACCTAGAAACCATCAAGGAGAACATAATAGCTAGGTCCCAACAGGCTAGATATCAAGTAATCATAGGATCAATATGTCACAACAGGCTAGATATCACCTAGGTGATTCCAAAATCAACCTGTCCTATCAACCTAGAAACCATCAAGGAGAACATAATAGCTAGGTCCCAACAGGATAGATATCAAGTAATCATAGGATCAATATGTCACAACAGGCTAGATATCACCTAGGTGATCCCAAAATCAACCTGTCCTAACGTCCTAACTACCTAGAAACCATCCAGGAGAATATGATAGGTCCCCACAGAATAGATATCACCTAGGTGATCCCAAAATCAACCTGTCCTAATGTCCTAACAACCTAGAAACCATCCAGGAGAATATGATAGGTCCCCACAGGCTAGATATCATACAGGTAATCATAGGATCAATATGTTACAACAAGCTATAGATATCACCTAGGTAAACATATGATCATTCTTTTACTGCAGGCAACCACAGGATCAACCTGCCTAATTAGGTAAGACACACTATCATGGTAACTCAGAAATACATCATAGGCATGTCCCAGTATGCTACATATCACCTTGGTAGCCAAAGGATAGGCATGTCCCAGTAGGCTACATATCACCTTGGTAACCAGATGATCATTATCATGACCCAGAAGGTTAGATATCACCTTGCTAACCAGAGGTCCAACATGTCCCAAATAGGCTACATATCACTGTGGTAACTAGAGAATCAACATGTCCCATTAGGCTACATATCACCTTGGTAACCAGAAAATCATTATCATGTCCCAGAAGGTTAGATATCACCTTGGTAACTAGAGGATAAACATGTCCCAGAAGGCTAGATATCACCTTGGTAACCAAAGGATAGGCATGTCCCAGTAGGCTACATATCACCTTGGTAGCCAAAGGATAGGCATGTCCCAGTAGGCTACATATCACCTTGGAGATTGATCCACATCACTCAGTGTGCATCTGTTGAAAGGTTGGTTGGATATGTAGAACAACTGGTTGGTAATAGTTGGGGATTAAAGCAGGCTGTGTAGTCTTGACAGTTTGATGCCAGAAAAGCAGGAAGGGTCAGTGTTAATATCTCACAACTCAGGTCTGTATATTGATCAACATTCAAACTTGTATAAATATGTTGTGTGTAATCTATTTTCTGTGAAACACTCAAAAACAAAATTCCTCTTTTTGAAAAGATGTGCAGTATTGGCCAAAATCAGAAAACCGTTACAGAAAACCTTATAATCTATTTGCATGTTTTTTTTAAATAAACATAACATCCTATCAAACATTGAACACAGTGTGGAAGGACTAAATTCTCTCTCAGATGAAGCATCTAGTTATCTACTGCAGTGAGCTGTGAGGAGGGTCGCGGAGGTGGATGCAGATCAGGAGACGAGAGAGGAGGTAGGCTAGATACAGGTCCCAAAGCCAACCATAATAGTCTGTTTACATAAATATCCAACTTTCCTTGATGTCACAATTTAACAATATATTTAAAACTTTTCTATGATTACATTTTTTTTTTTTTTTTTTTTTTTTTTAAATTACTAAAAAATGTTTGAATGGATTATTTATGAAACAATTTCTTTGAATCAAATCGAGAGAAAAAAAACAACATAAAGGAAAGCGTTGGACTGGTCTCCACAGGCATGCAGCATGCAGTGACTTTGCCTGTCAATAACCATGGTAACCGGTCTCTCCCCCTTACCTTGTTAATAAACGTATCCTAATGAAGCATACACAGCATAGATAAAAGATAAGCAGGTTAATGACTCATGCCTGTTGGCATCACTGTACAGCCTAACCTAGTCACATCACACATTATCTGATAGGTTGGAAATTATCTCACAATTTGGGAAATTATGTCACATTATCTAATAAGTTTGAAAATCGTGTAAAATTATCTCACAGGTCAGAAATTACTCCATATCTTATAGGTTTGGAAATTATCTCATTATTATAATTACCTCATAGGTCAGAAATCTTATCATAGGTCAGAAATTATGTCACAATATTTCATGGATATGGATACTATTTCTCACATTATCTCAGGTTATCTCAAAATACTATTTCACATGTCTGAAATTATCTCACATTATCTCAAAGAAATGAAAAAAAAATCAACTTTATCTTCCATTTTACACCCTCTTCTTATCAAATTTCACATCCTCTCTTATACATACAAATTTTTCAAAAGCATCTTATATACACCGACAGATTTCAAATTATTTACCTCATTCACCCCTGAAAATTCATAATTCTCTATTAACAATAGTAACAATAATAATAACTAAAAGAAAGGTTTGGAAGATGAAACAAACTTGATTTGCACCTGTAGTATCTGTCCATGTGCACTGTTAACTTGAGCAAAGTGGAAATCAGAAAAGTGAGTCAGTATATATACTTGTTAAAAGGTAAAAGTTTTCTTTTAGTAGCAACTTGAGGTCTTATGTATTGTAGAATACACTATATATTAAATCTAGTTTCATAATGATTGGTAAGGTACTATATATATACTATAGACCTACAGGTACTGAGGATTGTGTACTGTTATTTGTAGGGTATTAGATACTAGACCTACAGGTACTGAGAATTGTGTACTGTTATTTGTAGGGTATTAGATACTAGACCTACTGGCACTGAGTATTGTGTACTGTTATTTGTAGGGTATTAGATACTAGACCTACTGGTACT
>NW_018408892.1:471772-474579 GCF_002113885.1 Mizuhopecten yessoensis | reverse complement strand
TACTAAGTATTGTGTACTATTATGTGTAGGGTAACAGAGACTAGACCTACTGGTACTAAATACTGTATACAATGATCTGGAGGATGTTCTACTGGTTCACATATCACACACAAACAATGTTGGTTATCAGAGCCAGCACACAATACAGAGCTACAAAGAGAAGTGACCAAAGTCTGTGTACATACCGATGGACTCTTTGGCAGGCGTTTTTGGCCGTAGCATGTCAGCAGTTCTGCCAGCCTCTCCCGCACTCTCGTCTGTAACACATCCAACACTCATGGATTTAACAGATTTCAGTTGCCAGACTTCATGTCCTATTTAACTCTCTCAGAACGTATTATAAATCAAATGCATTAGGCAGTCAAAGAAAGCTTGATACCTAGAATATAGCCCCTTTCCTCACTACAGGATTTTCATTTAAACAATTTGCAATGACACCTAAGGTATACATTTCCTTTGAATAAACCTCGGACTATAATATATCTTGAGAAGATTTTGGAAGGAAATAAAGAAATAATTCCTTTATACCGTAGATTTACTCCCCACCTCCAAGAGCGTAGCCTAATTCTTGTTAACAAGACTGGCTTTAAACAAAGGAAAATCGATAAATTCTAATAATGATAGCTCACATGTAGTTTACAATTCTTATTCTGAAAAGAGAATAAATCCTAGAATTCCTTGCCATTACGAACAAAAACCTGATTTTCTACCTGCGAGTTCTGTGGTTTCTTCCAGACCGAGTCATGATCCTGGTTTCCTTTCCGTGCCGGAGAGGACTGGACTTCCGGAATGCCGTCCAGAGACCCGTGGATTTCTGTGTTGAGATATTTCCTCCCTATGATGCCAACCTCGCTGAAGTCTACAGCAAAGTCCAATGTCCGTCCTACAAAAGAAGGCATGGTGAATAAACACAGACAATGTCAAGCCTCATTATCACCCAGGGTACTTGAAAAAGTGCAAACAAATAAGGAGGCACTTATCAGACTCAATTGTAAGAATGTGTAAAGCAGCCATAATGTTCAGTGTTGCTTTTTTATACTCTGTTTGTTCACCTCCCTAACTTATTTGTTACGTTAAACTGACCTGGTAGCTCCTTGCGTGTAATGACCTCTGCCTCAGCAAAGGACGTGTGCGACATGAATGTGCCGACTTCGCTGGTGTGGGCCGAGGGCGGAGCAGCAGTCAGCGTGGATGAGCGCCCTACTGCCAGCTTCAGGATCTTTAATGCCTCCCTCCAATGGAAGCCCTGTAAAAAGTACATTGAACTTTGATCCCTACGATGCCCCCTAATTACTCATGGTTTAAACAGCTCTTAGAATACTACATCTACTCATAGACCTTGTTATATAAACATTTCACTGCAGGATATAGCTATATATCACCTAAACCAGGATCAACATGACCAGTTGGCTAGATTTTATAGGACACAACTTTGATCCAACTAGTTCAGATTTGCAGAAGACAATTTTTCTAACTGTTTTTGCCATATTTGAACACCGACTCCTAGGCAACGGGTCATTATGTCTCATATATTTGCCTGCAATCTTAAATATTCCTATTTCATGAACTTGAAATTTTATTTACCGAGTTATTAAAGCGCCCAACAACACAAAAGAGGTCTTTAGGGCCAATAAAAGGTAGATATGAACTTGAAATACATAATTTTGAAAGTTTCATTAAAACTCATTTTTTTGCACTTTTATATGGAACCCTATTTCTTGTCGGACATTATATGTCTTTGCTACCTGGACATGTCTGGAGATGGTATGGAAGAGCTCTGGGTTGAGGGAGGACGCTGGAGTGGTGTTAATGTCCATGTAGTGTACCATACAATGTAGGATCTGAAAGACAGACAGTTGGTTTGTCCCGGGACCCTTCTCCAGTACCTACAAATATAACATAGAATCGATGATTGGAATGCATCATTTTATATGAAGGTACGCAACACAATCCCATTAAAACCTATTTCATGTTGTATGGTAGGGCATTTTGGGGAATAAGTTTTGAACAGAACTGTGTAATTGCATACTATCAATAATAGAAATTAATTTCAGTCCTCATATTCAAGATCAAAACAATTACATCAATGTTATACAACCTCCTTAGTTTGTGGTTTCTTAAGGTCCATGATTAATTTTTACCAAATGGTGCGTTGTGTTTGTGTTCTGACAGGCAACGATTCCAACAAAAGTGAATAATTTGGTCAGTTTTTCATAATTTGAAGTTTATATCATGCCATGGTTGGTCCCAAATCATTCTAACAGTATGGCAAAAAGACTTGATTGAAATCATTCAAGGGTGATTGTCCTTCCATGATCTTAGTTTATAACAACGTTCTTGGTTGGTTGGTGTATCCATCGCCTATACAACAGAAATGTACGATCTGTTCTTTCCCTCAACAAAAAGCAAACCATCACATTCCAACAACTAGACAACATGAGACATTTTAATAAACATTAATTATTTAAAGGGTCAAAGTCTTACCTCTACCAGGAAGGAGATGAGACTGTAGGACGCAGGAAGGTACACGTCCAGGAGATATTTGATGACACACTTTGTCCACTGGAAGCTGTCCTTGCCGAACGTTCCACGGCTATATAGTGACATGATAGTCCCAAGGTTGTTGAGGCGGTCAGACCTCTGGGAACACACCTGAAGAAGAGTCATTTACTATGAGTACGTACATAATCACGCATTATCCTATATAACTTGGAACTTGGAAAACTTGGAAAAATGTTGGATACCAAGGTGACATAGGCAGGGATTTCTAACTACTGTATTTTACTGCGAATAAGCTCCTTCCCCCC